>NW_027007145.1:82500-119553 GCF_036934945.1 Oncorhynchus masou masou | reverse complement strand
GGTTAGAGACACATTACTGTGGGTTAGAGACACATTACTGTGGGTTATAGGAGGACACATTACTGGGGTTAGAGACACATTACTGTGGGTTAGAGACACAGAGACACATTACTGTGGGTTAGAGACACATTAGACACATTACTGTGGGTTAGAGACACATTACTGTGGGTTAGAGTTTAGAGAGTAGACACACATTGTGGGTTAGAGACACATTACTGTGGGTTAGAGACACATTACTGTGGGTTAGAGAGAGACACACATGTGGGTTAGAGACACATTAATGTGGGTTAGAGACACATTACTGTGGGTTAGAGTAGACACATTACTGTGGGTTAGAGACACATTACTGTGGGTTAGAGACACACATAGACACATTACTGTGGTTTAGAGACACATTACTGTGGGTTAGAGACACATTACTGTGGGTTATAGACACATTACTGTGGGTTAGAGACATTACTGTGGGTTAGAGACACATTACTGGGTTATAGACACATTACTGTGGGTTAGAGACACACATAGAGACACATTACTGTGGGTTAGAGACACATTACTGTGGGTTAGAGACACATTACTGTGGGTTAGAGAGACACATTACTGTGGGTTAGAGTAGAGACACATTACTGTGGGTTAGAGTAGACACACATTGCTGGTTAGAGAGACACATTACTGTAAGGTTAGAGACACATTACTGTGGGTTAGAGGAGAGACACATTACTGTGGGTTAGAGACACACATTGTGGGTTATAGACACATTACTGTGGGTTAGAGTAGAGACACATTACTCAGGGTTAGAGTAGACATTACTGTGGGTTAGAGACACATTACTGTAATAGAGACACATTACTGTGGGTTAGAGACATATTACTGTGGGTTAGAGGAGAGACACATTACTGTGGGTTAGAGACATATTACTGTGGGTTAGAGACACATTACTGTGGGTTAGAGACACATTACTGTGGGTTAGAGACATATTACTGTGGGTTAGAGACACATTACTGTGGGTTAGAGTAGAGACACATTACTGTGGGTTAGAGACATATTACTGTGGGTTAGAGACACATTACTGTGGGTTAGAGACACATTGAGAGAGACACATTACTGTGGGTTAGAGACACATTACTGTGGGGTTAGAGTAGAGACACATTACTGGAGACACATGGGTTATAGACACATTACTGTGGGTTAGAGTAGAGACACATTACTGTGGGTTAGAGACTGTGGGTTAGAGACACATTACTGTGGGTTAGAGATACACATTAGTGGGTTAGAGACACATTACTGTGGGTTAGAGACACATTACTGTGGGTTAGAGACATATTACTGTAGAGACACATTACTGTGGGTTAGAGACACATTACTGTGGGTTAGAGACACATTACTGTGGGTTAGAGACACATTACTGTGGGTTAGAGACACATTACTGTGGGTTAGAGTTAGAGACACATTACTGTGGGTTAGAGACATATTACTGTGGGTTAGAGACACATTACTGTGGTTAGAGAGAGACAAATTACATTAGACACATTACTGTGGGTTAGAGACACATTACTGTGGGTTAGAGACACATTACTGTGGGTTAGGACACAATACTGTGAGAGACACATTACTGTGGGTTAGAGACACATTACTGTGGGTTAGAGAGAGACACATTACTGTGGGTTAGAGACACATTACTGTGGGTTAGAGACATATTACTGTGGGTTAGAGTAGACACATTACTGTGGGTTAGAGACATATTACTGTGGGTTAGAGACACATTACTGTGGGTTAGAGACACATTACTGTGGGTTAGAGACATATTACTGTGGGTTAGAGACACATTACTGTGGGTTAGAGTAGAGACACATTACTGTGGGTTATAGACACATTACTGTGGGTTAGAGACACATTACTGTGGGTTAGAGACAGAGAGACACATTACTGTGGGTTAGAGACACATTACTGTGGGTTAGAGACACATTACTGTGGGTTAGAGTAGAGACACATTACTGTGGGTTAGAGTAGAGACACATTACTGTGGGTTATTAGAGACATATTACTGTGGGTTAGACACATTACTGTGGGTTAGAGACACATTACTGTGGGTTAGAGAGACACATTACTGTGGGTTAGGAGTAGAGACACATTACTGTGGGTTAGAGACACATTACTGTGGGTTAGAGACACATTACTGTGGGTTAGAGACACATTACTGTGGGTTAGAGTAGACACATTACTGTGGGTTAGAGTAGACACATTACTGTGGGTTATAGACACATTACTGTGGGTTAGAGTAGAGACACATTACTGTGGGTTAGAGTAGAGACACATTACTGTGGGTTAGAGACACATTACTGTGGGTTAGAGACACATTACTGTGGGTTAGAGACACATTACTGTGGGTTAGAGACACATTACTGTGGGTTAGAGACACATTACTGTGGGTTAGAGACACATTACTGTGGGTTAGAGACACATTACTGTGGGTTAGAGACACATTACTGTGGGTTAGAGACACATTACTGTGGGTTAGAGACACATTACTGTGGGTTAGAGTAGACACATTACTTGGGTTAGAGACACATTACTGTGGGTTAGAGACACATTACTGTGGGTTAGAGTAGAGACACATTACTGTGGGTTAGAGTAGAGGTGGGTTATAGACACATTACTGTGGGTTAGAGACACATGTGGGTTAGAGACACATTACTGTGGGTTAGAGACACATTACATGGGTTAGAGACACATTACTGTGGGTTAGAGACACATTAGTGGGTTAGAGACACATTACAGGTGGAGTTAAGTAGACATTATTACTGTGGGTTAGAGTAGAGACACATTACTGTGGGTTAGAGTAGAGACACAGAGACACATTACTGTGGGTTAGAGACACATTACTGTGGGTTAGAGTAGAGACACATTACTGTGGGTTAGAGAGAGACATTACTGTGGGTTAGAGACACATTACTGTGGGTTATAGACACATTACTGTGGGTTAGAGTAGAGACACATTACTGTGGGTTAGAGTAGAGACACATTACTGTGGGTTAGAGACACATTACTGTGGGTTAGAGATACACATTACTGTGGGTTAGAGAGACACATTACTGTGGGTTAGAGACACATTACTGTGGGTTAGATACACATTTACTGTGGGTTAGAGACATATTACTGTGGGTTAGAGTAGAGACACATTACTGTGGGTTAGAGACATATTACTGTGGGTTAGAGACACATTACTGTGGGTTAGAGACACATTACTGTGGGTTAGAGACATATTACTGTGGGTTAGAGACACATTACTGTGGGTTAGAGTAGAGACACATTACTGTGGGTTAGAGACATATTACTGTGGGTTAGAGACACATTACTGTGGGTTAGAGCAGAGACACATTACTGTGGGTTAGAGACACATTACTGTGGGTTAGAGTAGACACATTACTGTGGGTTATAGACATTACTGTGGGTTAGAGACACATTACACATTACTGTGGGTTAGAGTAGAGACACATTACTGTGGGTTAGAGTAGAGACACATTACTGTGGGTTAGAGTAGAGACATTACTGTGGGTTAGAGTAGAGACACATTACTGTGGGTTAGAGTAGAGTGGGTTAGAGAGACACATTACTGTGGGTTAGAGACACATTACTGTGGGTTAGAGACATTACTGTGGGTTAGAGACACATTACTGTGGGTTAGAGACACATTACTGTGTGGGTTAGAGTAGACACATTACTGTGGGTTATAGACACATTACTGTGGGTTAGAGTAGAGACACATTACTGTGGGTTAGAGTAGAGACACATTACTGTGGGTTAGAGACATATTACTGTGGGTTAGGAGACACATTACTGTGGGTTAGAGCAGAGACAAATTACTGTGGGTTATAGACACATTACTGTGGGTTAGAGACACATTACTGTGGGTTAGAGACACATTACTGTGGGTTAGAGACACATTACTGTGGGTTAGAGACACATTACTGTGGGTTAGAGACACATTACTGTGGGTTAGAGACGACACATTACTGTGGGTTAGAGTAGAGACACATTACTGTGGGTTAGAGTAGAGACACATTACTGTGGGTTAGAGACACATTACTGTGGGTTAGAGACACATTACTGTGGGTTAGAGTAGACACATTACTGTGGGTTAGAGTAGAGACACATTACTGTGGGTTAGAGACACATTACTGTGGGTTATAGACACATTACTGTGGGTTAGAGTAGAGACACATTACTGTGGGTTAGAGTAGAGACACATTACTGTGGGTTAGAGTAGAGACACATTACTGTGGGTTAGAGTAGATACACATTACTGTGGGTTAGAGTAGAGACACATTACTGTGGGTTAGAGACATATTACTGTGGGTTAGAGACACATTACTGTGGGTTAGAGACACATTACTGTGGGTTAGAGACAAATTACTGTGGGTTAGAGACACATTACTGTGGGTTAGAGTAGAGACACATTACTGTGGGTTAGAGACATATTACTGTGGGTTAGAGACGATTACTGTGGGTTAGAGCAGAGACACATTACTGTGGGTTAGAGACACATTACTGTGGGTTAGAGTAGACACATTACTGTGGGTTATAGACACATTACTGTGGGTTAGAGTAGACACATTACTGTGGGTTAGAGTAGAGACACATTACTGTGGGTTAGAGTAGAGACACATTACTGTGGGTTAGAGTAGATACACATTACTGTGGGTTAGAGTAGAGACACATTACTGTGGGTTAGAGACACATTACTGTGGGTTAGAGACACATTACTGTGGGTTAGATTACTGTGGGTTAGAGACACATTACTGTGGGTTAGAGTAGACACATTACTGTGGGTTATAGACACATTACTGTGGGTTAGAGTAGAGACACATTACTGTGGGTTAGAGTAGAGACACATTACTGTGGGTTAGAGACATATTACTGTGGGTTAGAGACACATTACTGTGGGTTAGAGCAGAGACAAATTACTGTGGGTTATAGACACATTACTGTGGGTTAGAGACACATTACTGTGGGTTAGAGACACATTACTGTGGGTTAGAGACACATTACTGTGGGTTAGAGACACATTACTGTGGGTTAGAGACGATTACTGTGGGTTAGAGTAGAGACACATTACTGTGGGTTAGAGTAGAGACACATTACTGTGGGTTAGAGACACATTACTGTGGGTTAGAGACACATTACTGTGGGTTAGAGTAGAGACACATTACTGTGGGTTAGAGTAGAGACACATTACTGTGGGTTAGAGTAGAGACACATTACTGTGGGTTAGAGACACATTACTGTGGGTTATAGACACATTACTGTGGGTTAGAGTAGAGACACATTACTGTGGGTTAGAGTAGAGACACATTACTGTGGGTTAGAGTAGAGACACATTACTGTGGGTTAGAGTAGATACACATTACTGTGGGTTAGAGTAGAGACACATTACTGTGGGTTAGAGACATATTACTGTGGGTTAGAGACACATTACTGTGGGTTAGAGACACATTACTGTGGGTTAGAGACATATTACTGTGGGTTAGAGACACATTACTGTGGGTTAGAGTAGAGACACATTACTGTGGGTTAGAGACATATTACTGTGGGTTAGAGACACATTACTGTGGGTTAGAGCAGAGACACATTACTGTGGGTTAGAGACACATTACTGTGGGTTAGAGTAGACACATTACTGTGGGTTATAGACACATTACTGTGGGTTAGAGTAGACACATTACTGTGGGTTAGAGTAGAGACACATTACTGTGGGTTAGAGTAGAGACACATTACTGTGGGTTAGAGTAGATACACATTACTGTGGGTTAGAGTAGAGACACATTACTGTGGGTTAGAGACACATTACTGTGGGTTAGAGACACATTACTGTGGGTTAGAGACACATTACTGTGGGTTAGAGTAGACACATTACTGTGGGTTATAGACACATTACTGTGGGTTAGAGTAGACACATTACTGTGGGTTAGAGTAGAGACACATTACTGTGGGTTAGAGACATATTACTGTGGGTTAGAGACACATTACTGTGGGTTAGAGCAGAGACAAATTACTGTGGGTTATAGACACATTACTGTGGGTTAGAGACACATTACTGTGGGTTAGAGACACATTACTGTGGGTTAGAGACACATTACTGTGGGTTAGAGACACATTACTGTGGGTTAGAGACACATTACTGTGGGTTAGAGACGCATTACGTGGGTTAGAGTAGAGACACATTACTGTGGGTTAGAGTAGAGACACATTACTGTGGGTTAGAGACACATTACTGTGGGTTAGAGACACATTACTGTGGGTTAGAGTAGAGACACATTACTGTGGGTTAGAGTAGAGACACATTACTGTGGGTTAGAGACACATTACTGTGGGTTATAGACACATTACTGTGGGTTAGAGTAGAGACACATTACTGTGGGTTAGAGTAGAGACACATTACTGTGGGTTAGAGTAGAGACACATTACTGTGGGTTAGAGTAGATACACATTACTGTGGGTTAGAGTAGAGACATTACTGTGGGTTAGAGACACATTACTGTGGGTTAGATACACATTACTGTGGGTTAGAGACATATTACTGTGGGTTAGAGTAGAGACACATTACTGTGGGTTAGAGACATATTACTGTGGGTTAGAGACACATTACTGTGGGTTAGAGACACATTACTGTGGGTTAGAGACATATTACTGTGGGTTAGAGACACATTACTGTGGGTTAGAGTAGAGACACATTACTGTGGGTTAGAGACATATTACTGTGGGTTAGAGACACATTACTGTGGGTTAGAGCAGAGACACATTACTGTGGGTTAGAGACACATTACTGTGGGTTAGAGTAGACACATTACTGTGGGTTATAGACACATTACTGTGGGTTAGTGTAGAGACACATTACTGTGGGTTAGAGTAGAGACACATTACTGTGGGTTAGAGTAGAGACACATTACTGTGGGTTAGAGTAGAGACACATTACTGTGGGTTAGAGTAGAGACACATTACTGTGGGTTAGAGTAGATACACATTACTGTGGGTTAGAGTAGAGACACATTACTGTGGGTTAGAGACACATTACTGTGGGTTAGAGACACATTACTGTGGGTTAGAGACACATTACTGTGGGTTAGAGACACATTACTGTGGGTTAGAGTAGACACATTACTGTGGGTTATAGACACATTACTGTGGGTTAGAGTAGAGACACATTACTGTGGGTTAGAGTAGAGACACATTACTGTGGGTTAGAGACATATTACTGTGGGTTAGAGACACATTACTGTGGGTTAGAGCAGAGACAAATTACTGTGGGTTATAGACACATTACTGTGGGTTAGAGACACATTACTGTGGGTTAGAGACACATTACTGTGGGTTAGAGACACATTACTGTGGGTTAGAGACACATTACTGTGGGTTAGAGACGCATTACGGTGGGTTAGAGTAGAGACACATTACTGTGGGTTAGAGTAGAGACACATTACTGTGGGTTAGAGACACATTACTGTGGGTTAGAGACACATTACTGTGGGTTAGAGTAGAGACACATTACTGTGGGTTAGAGTAGAGACACATTACTGTGGGTTAGAGACACATTACTGTGGGTTATAGACACATTACTGTGGGTTAGAGTAGAGACACATTACTGTGGGTTAGAGTAGAGACACATTACTGTGGGTTAGAGTAGATACACATTACTGTGGGTTAGAGTAGAGACACATTACTGTGGGTTAGAGACATATTACTGTGGGTTAGAGACACATTACTGTGGGTTAGAGACACATTACTGTGGGTTAGAGACATATTACTGTGGGTTAGAGACACATTACTGTGGGTTAGAGTAGAGACACATTACTGTGGGTTAGAGACATATTACTGTGGGTTAGAGACGCATTACTGTGGGTTAGAGCAGAGACACATTACTGTGGGTTAGAGACACATTACTGTGGGTTAGAGTAGACACATTACTGTGGGTTATAGACACATTACTGTGGGTTAGAGTAGACACATTACTGTGGGTTAGAGTAGAGACACATTACTGTGGGTTAGAGTAGAGACACATTACTGTGGGTTAGAGTAGATACACATTACTGTGGGTTAGAGTAGAGACACATTACTGTGGGTTAGAGACACATTACTGTGGGTTAGAGACACATTACTGTGGGTTAGAGACACATTACTGTGGGTTAGAGACATTACTGTGGTTAGAGTAGACACATTACTGTGGGTTATAGACACATTACTGTGGGTTAGAGTAGAGACACATTACTGTGGGTTAGAGTAGAGACACATTACTGTGGGTTAGAGACATATTACTGTGGGTTAGAGACACATTACTGTGGGTTAGAGCAGAGACAAATTACTGTGGGTTATAGACACATTACTGTGGGTTAGAGACACATTACTGTGGGTTAGAGACACATTACTGTGGGTTAGAGACACATTACTGTGGGTTAGAGACACATTACTGTGGGTTAGAGACGCATTACTGTGGGTTAGAGTAGAGACACATTACTGTGGGTTAGAGTAGAGACACATTACTGTGGGTTAGAGACACATTACTGTGGGTTAGAGACACATTACTGTGGGTTAGAGTAGAGACACATTACTGTGGGTTAGAGTAGAGACACATTACTGTGGGTTAGAGTAGAGACACATTACTGTGGGTTAGAGACACATTACTGTGGGTTATAGACACATTACTGTGGGTTAGAGTAGAGACACATTACTGTGGGTTAGAGTAGAGACACATTACTGTGGGTTAGAGTAGAGACACATTACTGTGGGTTAGAGTAGATACACATTACTGTGGGTTAGAGTAGAGACACATTACTGTGGGTTAGAGACATATTACTGTGGGTTAGAGACACATTACTGTGGGTTAGAGACACATTACTGTGGGTTAGAGACATATTACTGTGGGTTAGAGACACATTACTGTGGGTTAGAGTAGAGACACATTACTGTGGGTTAGAGACATATTACTGTGGGTTAGAGACACATTACTGTGGGTTAGAGCAGAGACACATTACTGTGGGTTAGAGACACATTACTGTGGGTTAGAGTAGACACATTACTGTGGGTTATAGACACATTACTGTGGGTTAGAGTAGACACATTACTGTGGGTTAGAGTAGAGACACATTACTGTGGGTTAGAGTAGAGACACATTACTGTGGGTTAGAGTAGATACACATTACTGTGGGTTAGAGTAGAGACACATTACTGTGGGTTAGAGACACATTACTGTGGGTTAGAGACACATTACTGTGGGTTAGAGACACATTACTGTGGGTTAGAGTAGACACATTACTGTGGGTTATAGACACATTACTGTGGGTTAGAGTAGAGACACATTACTGTGGGTTAGAGTAGAGACACATTACTGTGGGTTAGAGACATATTACTGTGGGTTAGAGACACATTACTGTGGGTTAGAGCAGAGACAAATTACTGTGGGTTATAGACACATTACTGTGGGTTAGAGACACATTACTGTGGGTTAGAGACACATTACTGTGGGTTAGAGACACATTACTGTGGGTTAGAGACACATTACTGTGGGTTAGAGACGCATTACTGTGGGTTAGAGTAGATACACATTACTGTGGGTTAGAGTAGAGACACATTACTGTGGGTTAGAGACACATTACTGTGGGTTAGAGACACATTACTGTGGGTTAGAGTAGAGACATTACTGTGGGTTAGAGTAGAGACACATTACTGTGGGTTAGAGACACATTACTGTGGGTTATAGACACATTACTGTGGGTTAGAGTAGAGACACATTACTGTGGGTTAGAGTAGAGACACATTACTGTGGGTTAGAGTAGAGACACATTACTGTGGGTTAGAGTAGATACACATTACTGTGGGTTAGAGTAGAGACACATTTCTGTGGGTTAGAGTAGAGACACATTACTGTGGGTTAGAGACACATTACTGTGGGTTAGAGACACATTACTGTGGGTTAGAGACACATTACTGTGGGTTAGAGTAGAGACACATTACTGTGGGTTAGAGACACATTACTGTGGGTTAGAGACACATTACTGTGGGTTAGAGAAACATTACTGTGGGTTAGAGAAACATTACTGTGGGTTAGAGACACATTACTGTGGGTTAGAGACACATTACTGTGGGTTAGAGTAGAGACACATTACTGTGGGTTAGAGTAGACACATTACTGTGGGTTAGAGTAGACACATTACTGTGGGTTATAGACACATTACTGTGGGTTAGTGTAGAGACACATTACTGTGGGTTAGAGTAGAGACACATTACTGTGGGTTAGAGTAGAGACACATTACTGTGGGTTAGAGTAGAGACACATTACTGTGGGTTAGAGTAGAGACACATTACTGTGGGTTAGAGTAGATACACATTACTGTGGGTTAGAGTAGAGACACATTACTGTGGGTTAGAGACACATTACTGTGGGTTAGAGACACATTACTGTGGGTTAGAGACACATTACTGTGGGTTAGAGTAGACACATTACTGTGGGTTAGAGTAGACACATTACTGTGGGTTATAGACACATTACTGTGGGTTAGAGTAGAGACACATTACTGTGGGTTAGAGTAGAGACACATTACTGTGGGTTAGAGACATATTACTGTGGGTTAGAGACACATTACTGTGGGTTAGAGCAGAGACAAATTACTGTGGGTTATAGACACATTACTGTGGGTTAGAGACACATTACTGTGGGTTAGAGACACATTACTGTGGGTTAGAGACACATTACTGTGGGTTAGAGACACATTACTGTGGGTTAGAGACACATTACTGTGGGTTAGAGACGCATTACGGTGGGTTAGAGTAGAGACACATTACTGTGGGTTAGAGTAGAGACACATTACTGTGGGTTAGAGACACATTACTGGGTTAGAGACACATTACTGTGGGTTAGAGTAGAGACACATTACTGTGGGGTTAGAGTAGACACATTACTGTGGGTTAGAGACACATTACTGTGGGTTATAGACACATTACT
The DNA here is from genome assembly GCF_036934945.1 of Oncorhynchus masou masou. Classification (NCBI taxonomy): domain Eukaryota; kingdom Metazoa; phylum Chordata; class Actinopteri; order Salmoniformes; family Salmonidae; genus Oncorhynchus; species Oncorhynchus masou. Next base: position 108,563 of record NW_027007145.1, on the reverse strand, counting down.
GTGGGTTAGAGTAGAGACACATTACTGTGGGTTAGAGTAGAGACACATTACTGTGGGTTAGAGTAGAGACACATTACTGTGGGTTAGAGTAGATACACATTACTGTGGGTTAGAGTAGAGACACATTACTGTGGGTTAGAGACATATTACTGTGGGTTAGAGACACATTACTGTGGGTTAGAGACACATTACTGTGGGTTAGAGACATATTACTGTGGGTTAGAGACACATTACTGTGGGTTAGAGTAGAGACACATTACTGTGGGTTAGAGACATATTACTGTGGGTTAGAGACGCATTTCTGTGGGTTAGAGCAGAGACACATTACTGTGGGTTAGAGACACATTACTGTGGGTTAGAGTAGACACATTACTGTGGGTTATAGACACATTACTGTGGGTTAGAGTAGACACATTACTGTGGGTTAGAGTAGAGACACATTACTGTGGGTTAGAGTAGAGACACATTACTGTGGGTTAGAGTAGATACACATTACTGTGGGTTAGAGTAGAGACACATTACTGTGGGTTAGAGACACATTACTGTGGGTTAGAGACACATTACTGTGGGTTAGAGACACATTACTGTGGGTTAGAGACACATTACTGTGGGTTAGAGTAGACACATTACTGTGGGTTATAGACACATTACTGTGGGTTAGAGTAGAGACACATTACTGTGGGTTAGAGTAGAGACACATTACTGTGGGTTAGAGTAGAGACACATTACTGTGGGTTAGAGTAGATACACATTACTGTGGGTTAGAGTAGAGACACATTACTGTGGGTTAGAGTAGAGACACATTACTGTGGGTTAGAGACACATTACTGTGGGTTAGAGACACATTACTGTGGGTTAGAGACACATTACTGTGGGTTAGAGACACATTACTGTGGGTTAGAGACACATTACTGTGGGTTAGAGACACATTACTGTGGGTTAGAGACACATTACTGTGGGTTAGAGTAGAGACACATTACTGTGGGTTAGAGACACATTACTGTGGGTTAGAGACACATTACTGTGGGTTAGAGACACATTACTGTGGGTTAGAGTAGAGACACATTACTGTGGGTTAGAGAAACATTACTGTGGGTTAGAGACACATTACTGTGGGTTAGAGACACATTACTGTGGGTTAGAGTAGAGACACATTACTGTGGGTTAGAGTAGACACATTACTGTGGGTTAGAGTAGACACATTACTGTGGGTTAGAGTAGACACATTACTGTGGGTTAGAGTAGAGACACATATAAATACAAAACTCTTTCATTACTGACTCAGTTATTAGACTGTAGGTTGACCTTTCATTACTGACTCAGTTATTAGACTGTAGGTTGACCTTTCATTACTGACTCAGTTATTAGACTGTAGGCTGACCTTTCATTTATCTGTCAGTTATTAGACTGTAGGTTGACCTTTCATTACTAACTCAGTTATTAGACTGTAGGTTGACCTTTCATTAATCTGTCAGTTATTAGACTGTAGGTTGACCTTTCATTACTGACTCAGTTATTAGACTGTAGGTTGACCTTTCATTACTGACTCAGTTATTAGACTGTAGGCTGACCTTTCATTTATCTGTCAGTTATTAGACTGCATGTTGACCTTTCATTTCTGACTCAGTTATTAGACTGTAGGTTGACCTTTCATTACTGACTCAGTTATTAGACTGTAGGTTGACCTTTCATTACTGACTCAGTTATTAGACTGTAGGTTGACCTTTCATTACTGACTCAGTTATTAGACTGTAGGTTGACCTTTAATTTATCTGTCAGTTATTAGACTGCAGGTTGACCTTTCATTTCTGACTCAGTTATTAGACTGTAGGTTGACCTTTCATTAATCTGTCAGTTATTAGACTGTAGGTTGACCTTTCATTAATCTGTCAGTTATTAGGCTGCAGGTTGACCTTTCATTACTGACTCAGTTATTAGACTGTAGGTTGACCTTTCATTACTGACTCAGTTATTAGACTGTAGGTTGACCTTTCATTACTGACTCAGTTATTAGACTGTAGGTTGACCTTTCATTACTGACTCAGTTATTAGACTGTAGGTTGACCTTTCATTAATCTGTCAGTTATTAGACTGTAGGTTGACCTTTCATTACTGACTCAGTTATTAGACTGTAGGTTGACCTTTCATTACTGACTCAGTTATTAGACTGTAGGTTGACCTTACATTACTGACTCAGTTATTAGGCTGTAGGTTGACCTTTCATTACTGACTCAGTTATTGGACTGTAGGTTGACCTTTCATTAATCTGTCAGTTATTAGGCTGTAGGTTGACCTTTCATTAATCTCTCAGTTATTAGACTGCAGGTTGACCTTTCATTACTGACTCAGTTATTAGACTGCAGGTTGACCTTTCATTAATCTGTCAGTTATTAGACTGTAGGTTGACCTTTCATTAATCTGTCAGTTATTAGACTGTAGGTTGACCTTTCATTAATCTGTCAGGAATTAGACTGTAGGTTGACCTTTCATTACTGACTCAGTTATTAGACTGTAGGTTGACCTTTCATTAATCTGTCAGTTATTAGACTGTAGGTTGACCTTTCATTACTGACTCAGTTATTAGACTGTAGGTTGACCTTTCATTACTGACTCAGTTATTAGACTGCAGGTTGACCTTTCATTAATCTGTCAGTTATTAGACTGTAGGTTGACCTTTCATTAATCTGTCAGGAATTAGACTGTAGGTTGACCTTTCATTACTGACTCAGTTATTAGACTGTAGGTTGACCTTTCATTAATCTGTCAGTTATTAGACTGTAGGTTGACCTTTCATTACTGACTCAGTTATTAGACTGTAGGTTGACCTTTCATTAATCTGTCAGTTATTAGGCTGTAGGTTGACCTTTCATTAATCTGTCAGTTATTAGACTGTAGGTTGACCTTTCATTACTGACTCAGTTATTCACCATAGTGTGTGTCTCGATAGGAACCAGTCTGGCCTTCTAACTAGCGTGGGCTCAGTCTACAACTGACCTTGTCTACATGATTAGTTGAGCCGTTGGGGCGTGAGGACTTCCCCCTTACCTATTCTGTCTCTGTCTCTCGTTCTTTCTCTCTCTGTCTCTCTCTGTCTCTGTCTCTCTCTGTCTCTCTCTATCTCTGTCTCTCTCTCTGTCTCTCTCTGTCTCTGTCTCTTTCTCTCTATGTATCTCTCTCTGTCTCTGTCTCTCGTTCTTTCTCTCTCTGTCTCTCTCTATCTCTGTCTCCCTCTATCTCTGTCTCTGTCTGTCTCTGTCTCTCTCTCTGTCTCTGTCTCTGTCTCTTTCTCTCTATGTATCTCTCTCTCTGTATCTCTCTCTGTCTCTGTCTCTCGTTCTTTCTCTCTCTGTCTCTCTCTGTCTCTGTCTCTCGTTCTTTCTCTCTCTGTCTCTCTCTGTCTCTGTCTCTTTCTGTCTCTGTCTCTCTCTGTCTCTTGTTCTTTCTCTCTCTCTCTCATTCTCTGTATCTGTCTCTGTCTCTCATTCTCTCTCTCTCTCTCTCTCTCTCTTTCTCTCTCTGTCTCTCTTTCTCTCTCTCTCTTTCTCTCTCTCTCTCTTTCTCTCTCTGTCTCCCTCTGTCTCTCTCTCTCTGTCATCCTTTATTTATCTATCCTCCTCTCTTTCTGTGTGTCTGAGTTTCTATTCTCCTTCAACCTGTTTTCTGAGTGTAAATTGCCTGACAGTGTGTTATAAATACAGTTCTTTGTTCTGGTACTTTCTATAGTTGAACTTTTCACTATTCCATAATCACACTTAGAGAAGATCTCTGGTAGCTTTGGAGAGGAGAGAGAGGAGAGAGAGAAAGGTGGAGGGGGAGAGAGGTGGAGGGGGAGAGAGAGGTGGAGGGAGAGAGGGAGGGGAGGGAGAGAGGTGGAGGGGGAGAGAGATGTGGAGGAGGAGAGAAGTGGAGGGGGAGAGAGAGGTGGAGTGGGGAGAGAGAGAGGTGGAGGGGGAGAGAGGGATGGCGGTGGTGGAGGAGGGAGTTGGAGGGGGAGAGAGAGGTGGAGGAGGAGAGAGTTGGAGGGGGAGAGAGAGAGGTGGAGGGGGGAGAGAGAGAGGTGGAGGAGGAGAGAGTTGGAGGTGGAGGAGGAGAGAGTTGGAGGGGGAGAGATAGAGGTGGAGGGGGTGAGAGAGGTGGAGTGGAGGAGGGAGATAGTTGGAGGGGAGAGAGAGGTGGAGGGGAGAAAGAGAGGTGGAGGAGGAGAGAGAGTTGGAGGAGAGAGATTGGAGGGGAGAGGGTGGAGGGGGTGAGAGAGAGGTGGGTGGGGAGAGAGAGAGGGTGGAGGGGGAGAGAGGTGGAGGGGGAGAGAGGTGGAGGGGAGAGAGGTGGAGGAGAGAGAGGTGGAGTGGGAGACGCATTGGTTGTTTTACACACCCTCCTCCCCTCTACACCCTCCTCCCCTCTACACCCTCCTCCCCTCCCCCCCCTCCCCTCTACACCCCCTCCCCCACCCCCCTCCCCCCCCTACACCCTCCTCCCTCTACACCCTCCTCCCCTCTACACCCTCCTCCCCTACCCCCCTCCCCTCTACACCCTCCTCCCCTCTACACCCCCTCCCCCTACACCCCCTCCCCCCTCCCCCCCTACACCCTCCTCCCCTCTACACCCTCCTCCCCTCTACACCCTCCCCTCACCCTCCTCCCCCTACACCCCCTCCCCCTACACCCTCCTCCCCTCTACACCCTCCTCCCCCCCACCCCCTCCCCTCTACACCCTCCTCCCCTCTACACCCTCCCTCCCCTCTACACCCTCCCCCCCTACACCCTCCTCCCCTCTACACCCTCCTCCCCACACCCTCCTCCCCTACACCCCCCTCCCCTCTACACCCCCACCCTCCTCCCCTCTACACCCCCTCTACACCCTCCTCCCCACCCCCTCCACCCTCCACCCTCCTCTCTACACCCTCCCTCCCCTGTGTCCCCTCTACACCCTCCCCCTCCACCCCTCCCCTCTACACCCCTCCCCCTACACCCTCCTCCCCTCTACACCCCTCCTCCCCCTCTGGCCCCCCTCCCCCTCTACACCCCCTCCCACCCTCCCTCCCCCCACACCCCCTCCCCCCCCCCTCCACCCTCCTCCCCTCTACACCCCCTCCCCTCTACACCCTCCTCCCCCACACCCCTCCTCCCCTCTACACCCTCCTCCCCCCTGCACACCCTCCACCCTCCCTCCCCCACACCCTCCTCCCCTCTACACCCCCTCCCCTCTACACCCTCTCCTCCCCTCTACACCCTCCTCCCCTCTACACCCCCTCCCCTCTACACCCCCTCCTCCCCTCTACACCCTCCTCCCCCTCTCTACACCCTCCTCCTCCCTCCCCCACCCCCTCCCCTCCCTCCACCCTCCCTTCCTCCCCCCACACCCTCCTCCCCATCCTCCCTCCCCTCTACACCCTCCCCCTACACCCTGTGGCGAACATCCCCTCTTAACCCCCCCTCCCCTCTACACCCTCCCCCTCCTCCCTCTACACCCCCTCCCCTCTAACCCTCCTCCCTCTACACCCTCCTCCCTCTACACCCTCCTCCCCTCTACACCCTCCTCCCCCACACCCCTCCTCCCTCTACACCCCCTCCCCTCTACACCCTCTACACCCTCCTCCCCTCTACACCCTCCTCCCCCTCTACCCCTCCTCCCCTCTACACCCCCTCCCCTCTACACCCCCTTGACCCTCCTCCCCCACACCCTCCCCCACAATCCCTCTCACCCTCCTCCCCACCCTCCTCCTCTACACCCCCCTCCCCTCTACACCCTCCTCCCCCACACCCCCTCCCCTCTACACCCTCCTCCCCCTACACCCTCCTCCCCACACCCTCCTCCCCTCTACACCCCTCCACCCCCCACCCCTCTACACCCCCTCCCTCTACACCCCCCTCCCCTCACACCTCCTCCCCTCTACACCCCCTCCCCTCTACACCCTCCTCCCCTCTACACCCTCCTCCCCCCTCTACACCCCCTCCCCCTCCCCCCACACCCCCTCACACCTCCCTCCCCTCTGTCCCCCACACCTCCTCCCTCTACACCCCCTCCCCTCTCACCCTCCTCCCTCTACACCCTCCTCCCCTCCCCTCTACACCCTCCCTCCCCTCACCCTCTACATCCTCCCTCCCCTAACCCCCCTCCCCTCCTACACACACCCCCTCCCCTCTACACCCTCCTCCCCAGTACACCCTCCTCCCCAGTGCTGAGGGATTCCTCTGCGTCTCGTTGTTAGGCCCTGTTTGTGGCTTTGTTATCTCGGTCGTCTGTAGAAAGTTGATAAACCAACATAAGTGTAAACTAACAACCACATCCTTCCCCTGTGGAAGGTTTCATCTCAGTGCTCGGAGAGAAACTGTGTGGCGAAGATGTGAACAACGAGGGAAGAAATCAACAGGTGAAGCCGATGTAGTGCAGCTATTGACAGCTGAAGGCTGCTCTGTTGTGGAGCTTAGACACTGATCTCTCTCCACACACACACACACACACACACACGGGTCTCACGCTGTATTCTGTTTTCCACAACACGTAAACCAGTATTTATCCCTGTGTGTTTATCCACAGTAAACCAGTATACAGTATTCATCCACAATAAACCAGTATACAGTATTCATCCACAATAAACCAGTATACAGTATTTATCCACAGTAAACCAGTAGACAGTATTCATCCACAGTAAACCAGTATTTATCCACAGTGAACCAGTAGACAGTATTTATCCACAGTAAACCAGTATTTATCCACAGTAAACCAGTAGACAGTATTCATCCACAGTAAACCAGTATTTATCCACAGTAAACCAGTAGACAGTATTTATCCACAGTAAACCAGTATACAGTATTTATCCACCCCACAGTGAACCAGTATACAGTATTCATCCACAGTGAACCAGTAGACAGTATTCATCCACAGTAAACCAGTATTCATCCACAGTAAACCAGTAGACAGTATTCATCCACAGTAAACCAGTATTCATCCACAGTAAACCAGTAGACAGTATTCATCCACAGTAAACCAGTATTCATCCACAGTAAACCAGTATACAGTATTTATCCACAGTTTGTCCTTGGTGAACTCTACTCCACCCCACCATATAGACTTGTTGCTCGGCTATAGACTTTCTAAGTGGTTGACTTCCTAGTCTCTCTGTCAGCAGTGATTTATTGTTAAGGCCCTGTGGCCCCATGGGGAGCTCTCACCATAAAGGAGATAAATACTGCACTTACTGTAACCTTTCAGTCCCTCAAGGCATCCTCCTCCTCTTCCTCCTTTTTCCCTCCTCCTAAAGATGATCCTTCAGTTGCTCTGCCTCACACACACACACACACTCTCAAACATCACACCTATTCTCATACACACACTTACTCTTTCAAACACACTCGTTCAAAAACAGAAATACACTCACTCTCCCTCCCTTTTTGGGGTCAAGGAAACTCGACCGACTCCACTCTACTCAATTATTTCTCTCCAGGGGTCTCAGTAGTGTCTCCCAAACGGTCGCTGTGTGTGTGTGTGTGTGTGTGTGTGTGTGTGTGTGTGTGTGTGTGTGTGTGTGTGTGTGTGTGTGTGTGGTGTGTCTCCCAAACGTTAATGTAGACAGTGTTTCCTCCTTAATGTGTGATCCCAGATCCTCCTGACGGTGACAGTGTCCTTAATGTGGATCCCAGACTTCTGTGTGGATCCCAGATCCTGAAGGTAGACAGTGTTTCTCCTTAATGTGGATCCCAGATCCCCTGATGGTAGACAGTGTTTCTGTGGGATCCCAGATCCCCTGAAGGTAGACAGTGTTTCCTCCTTAATGTGGATCCCAGATCCCCTGACGGTAGACAGTGTTTCCTCCTTAATGTGGATCCCAGATCCCCTGACGGTAGACAGTGTCCTTAATGTGGATCCCAGATCCCCTGATGGTAGACAGTGTTTCTCCTTAATGTGGATCCCAGATCCCCTGGAAGGTAGACAGTGTTTCCTCCATAATGTGGATCCCAGATCCCCTGATGGTAGACAGTGTCCTTAATGTGGATCCTAGATCCCCTGAAGGTAGACAGTGTTTCCTCCTTAATGTGGATCCCAGATCCTGACGGTAGACAGTGTTTCCTCCTGTGGATCCCAGATCCCCTGAAGGTAGACAGTGTCCTCCTTAATGTGGATCCCAGATCCCTGACGGTAGACAGTGTTTCCTCCTTAATGTGGATCCCAGATCCCCTGAAGGTAGACAGTGTCCTTAATGTGGATCCCAGATCCCCTGACGGTAGACAGTGTTTCCCCTTAATGTGGATCCCAGATCCCCTGAAGGTAGACAGTGTTTCCTCCTTAATGTGGATCCCAGATCCCTGACGGTAGACAGTGTTTCCTCCTTAATGTGGATCCCAGATCCCCTGATGGTAGACAGTGTCCTTAATGTGGATCCCAGATCCCCTGAAGGTAGACAGTGTTTCTCCTTAATGTGGATCCCAGATCCCCTGACGGTAGACAGTGTCCTTAATGTGGATCCCAGATCCCCTGAAGGTAGACAGTGTTTCCTCCTTAATGTGGATCCCAGATCCCCTGAAGGTAGACACTGTCCTTAATGTAGACACGTGTTTCAGTGTCCCTTAATGTGGATCCCAGATCCTGACGGTAGACAGTGTCCCCCAGATCCCCTGAAGGTAGACAGTGTTTCCTCCTTAATGTGGATCCCAGATCCCTGAAGGTAGACAGTGTCCTTAATGTAGATCCCAGATCCCCTGACGGTAGACAGTGTCCTTAATGTGGATCCCAGATCCCCTGTTTCAGTGTCCTTAATGTGGATCCCAGATCCCCTGACGGTAGACAGTGTTTCCTCCTTAATGTGGTCCCAGATCCCCTGAAGGTAGACAGTGTTTCCTCCTTAATGTGGATCCCAGATCCCCTGAAGGTAGACAGTGTTTCCTCCTTAATGTGGATCCCAGATCCCCTGAAGGTAGACAGTGTTTCCTCCTTAATGTGGATCCCAGATCCCTGACGGTAGACAGTGTTTCCTCCTTAATGTGGATCCCAGATCCCCTGACGGTAGACAGTGTTTCCTCCTTAATGTGGATCCCAGATCCCCTGAAGGTAGACAGTGTTTCCTCCTTAATGTGGATCCCAGATCCCCTGACGGTAGACAGTGTCCTCCTAATGTGGATCCCAGATCCCCTGAAGGTAGACAGTGTTTCCTCCTTAATGTGGATCCCAGATCCCCTGACGGTAGACAGTGTCCTTAATGTGGTCCCAGATCCCCTGAAGGTAGACAGTGTTTCCTCCTTAATGTGGATCTCAGATCCCCTGAAGGTAGACAGTGTGGATCCCAGATCCCCTGAAGGTAGACAGTGTTTCCTCCTTAATGTGGATCCCAGATCCTCTGATGGTAGACAGTGTTTCCTCCTTAATGTGGATCCCAGATCCCCTGAAGGTAGACAGTGTTTCCTCCTTAATGTGGATCCCAGATCCCCTGAAGGTAGACAGTGTTTCCTCCTTAATGTGGATCCCAGATCCCCTGAAGGTAGACAGTGTTTCCTCCTTAATGTGGATCCCAGATCCCCTGAAGGTAGACAGTGTTTCCTCCTTAATGTGGATCCCAGATCCCCTGACGGTAGACAGTGTTTCCTCCTTAATGTGGATCCCAGATCCCCTGACGGTAGACAGTGTCCTTAATGTGGATCCCAGATCCCCTGAAGGTAGACAGTGTCCTTAATGTGGATCCCAGATCCCCTGAAGGTAGACAGTGTTTCCTCCTTAATGTGGATCCCAGATCCCCTGATGGTAGACAGTGTCCTTAATGTGGATCCCAGATCCCCTGATGGTAGACAGTGTTTCCTTCTTAATGTGGATCCCAGATCCCCTGACGGGAGACAGTGTTTCCTCCTTAATGTGGATCCCAGATCCCCTGATGGTAGACAGTGTCCTTAATGTGGATCCCAGATCCCCTGAAGGTAGACAGTGTTTCCTCCTTAATGTGGATCCCAGATCCCCTGAAGGTAGACAGTGTTTCCTCCTTAATGTGGATCCCAGATCCCCTGACGGTAGACAGTGTCCTTAATGTGGATCCCAGATCCCCTGAAGGTAGACAGTGTTTCCTCCTTAATGTGGATCCCAGATCCCCTGACGGTAGACAGTGTCCTTAATGTGGATCCCAGATCCCCTGAAGGTAGACAGTGTTTCCCTTAGTGTGGATCCCCCCTGAAGGTAGACAGTGTTTCCTCCTTAATGTGGATCCCAGATCCCCTGATGGTAGACAGTGTCCTTAATGTGGATCCCAGATCCCCCCCTGATGGTAGACAGTGTTTCCTCCTTAATGTGGATCCCAGATCCCCTGAAGGTAGACAGTGTTTCCTCCTTAATGTGGATCCCAGATCCCCTGAAGGTAGACAGTGTCCTTAATGTGGATCCCAGATCCCCTGAAGGTAGACAGTGTTTCCTCCTTAATGTGGATCCCAGATCCCCTGAAGGTAGACAGTGTTTCCTCCTTAAGGGATCCAGACAGTGTTTCCTCCTTAATGTGGATCCCAGATCCCCTGACGGTAGACAGTGTCCTTAATGTGGATCCCAGATCCCCTGAAGGTAGACAGTGTTTCCTCCTTAATGTGGATCCCAGATCCCTGACGGTAGACAGTGTCCTTAATGTGGATCCCAGATCCCCCTGACGGTAGACAGTGTTTCCTCCTTAATGTGGATCCCAGATCCCCTGATGGTAGACAGTGTCCTTAATGTGGATCCCAGATCCCCTGAAGGTAGACAGTGTTTCCTCCTTAATGTGGATCCCAGATCCCCTGACGGTAGACAGTGTTTCCTCCTTAATGTGGATCCCAGATCCCCTGACGGTAGACAGTGTTTCCTCCTTAATGTGGATCCCAGATCCCCTGACGGTAGACAGTGTTTCCTCCTTAATGTGGATCCCAGATCCCCTGAAGGTAGACAGTGTTTCCTCCTTAATGTGGATCCCAGATCCCCTGAAGGTAGACAGTGTTTCCTCCTTAATGTGGATCCCAGATCCCCTGACGGTAGACAGTGTCCTTAATGTGGATCCCAGATCCCCTGACGGTAGACAGTGTTTCCTCCTTAATGTGGATCCCAGATCCTGACGGTAGACAGTGTCCTTAATGTGGATCCCAGATCCCCTGAAGGTAGACAGTGTTTCCTCCTTAATGTGGATCCCAGATCCCCTGACGGTGACAGTGTCCTTAATGTGGATCCCAGATCCCCTGAAGGTAGACAGTGTTTCCTCCTTAGTGTGGATCCCAGATCCCCTGACGGTAGACAGTGTTTCCTCCTTAATGTGGATCCCAGATCCCCTGAAGGTAGACAGTGTTTCCTCCTTAATGTGGATCCCAGATCCCCTGAAGGTAGACAGTGTTTCCTCCTTAATGTGGATCCCAGATCCCCTGAAGGTAGACAGTGTTTCCTCCTTAATGTGGATCCCAGATCCCCTGATGGTAGACAGTGTTTCCTCCTTAATGTGGATCCCAGATCCCCTGAAGGTAGACAGTGTCCTCAATGTGGATCCCAGATCCCCTGAAGGTAGACAGTGTTTCTCCTTAATGTGGATCCCAGATCCCCTGAAGGTAGACAGTGTTTCCTCCTTAATGTGGATCCCAGATCCCCTGAAGGTAGACAGTGTTTCCTCCTTAATGTGGATCCCAGATCCCCTGACGGTAGACAGTGTTTCCTCCTTAATGTGGATCCCAGATCCCCTGACGGTAGACAGTGTCCTTAATGTGGATCCCAGATCCCCTGAAGGTAGACAGTGTTTCCTCCTTAATGTGGATCCCAGATCCCCTGACGGTAGACAGTGTCCTTAATGTGGATCCCAGATCCCCTGATGGTAGACAGTGTTTCCTCCTTAATGTGGATCCCAGATCCCCTGACGGTAGACAGTGTTTCCTCCTTAATGTGGTCCCAGATCCCCTGAAGCTAGACAGTGTCCTTAATGTGGATCCCAGATCCCCTGACGGTAGACAGTGTCCTTAATGTGGATCCCAGATCCCTGACGGTAGACAGTGTTTCCTCCTTAATGTGGATCCCAGATCCCCTGAAGGTAGACAGTGTTTCCTCCTTAATGTGGCTCCCAGATCCCCTGACGGTAGACAGTGTCCTTAATGTGGATCCCAGATCCCCTGAAGGTAGACAGTGTTTCCTCCTTAATGTGGATCCCAGATCCCCTGACGGTAGACAGTGTCCTTAATGTGGATCCCAGATCCCCTGAAGGTAGACAGTGTTTCCTCCTTAATGTGGATCCCAGATCCCCTGAAGGTAGACAGTGTTTCCTCCTTAATGTGGATCCCAGATCCCCTGATGGTAGACAGTGTTTCCTCCTTAATGTGGATCCCAGATCCTGACGGTAGACAGTGTCCTTAATGTGGATCCCAGATCCCCTGAAGGTAGACAGTGTTTCCTCCTTAATGTGGATCCCAGATCCCCTGAAGGTAGACAGTGTTTCCTCCTTAATGTGGATCCCAGGTCCCCTGACGGTAGACAGTGTTTCCTCCTTAATGTGGATCCCAGATCCCCTGATGGTAGACAGTGTCCTTAATGTGGATCCCAGATCCCCTGAAGGTAGACAGTGTTTCCTCCTTAATGTGGATCCCAGATCCCCTGACGGTAGACAGTGTTTCCTCCTTAATGTGGATCCCAGATCCCCTGACGGTAGACAGTGTTTCCTCCTTAATGTGGATCCCAGATCCCCTGAAGGTAGACAGTGTCCTTAATGTGGATCCCAGATCCCCTGAAGGTAGACAGTGTTTCTCCTTAATGTGGATCCCAGATCCCCTGATGGTAGACAGTGTCCTTAATGTGGATCCCAGATCCCCTGAAGGTAGACAGTGTTTCCTCCTTAATGTGGATCCCAGATCCTGACGGTAGGCAGTGTTTCCTCCTTAATGTGGATCCCAGATCCCCTGACGGTAGACAGTGTTTCCTCCTTAATGTGGATCCCAGATCCCCTGAAGGTAGACAGTGTTTCCTCCTTAATGTGGATCCCAGATCCCCTGAAGGTAGACAGTGTTTCCCCCTTAATGTGGATCCCAGATCCCCTGACGGTAGACAGTGTTTCCTCCTTAATGTGGATCCCAGATCCCCTGAAGGTAGACAGTGTTTCCTCCTTAATGTGGATCCCAGATCCCCTGACGGTAGACAGTGTTTCCTCCTTAATGTGGATCCCAGATCCCCTGACGGTAGACAGTGTCCTTAATGTGGATCCCAGATCCCCTGAAGGTAGACAGTGTTTCCTCCTTAATGTGGATCCCAGATCCCCTGAAGGTAGACAGTGTTTCCCCCTTAATGTGGATCCCAGATCCCCTGATGGTAGACAGTGTCCTTAATGTGGATCCCAGATCCCCTGACGGTAGACAGTGTTTCTCCTTAATGTGGATCCCAGATCCCCTGATGGTAGACAGTGTCCTTAATGTGGATCCCAGATCCCCTGACGGTAGACAGTGTTTCCTCCTTAATGTGGATCCCAGATCCCCTGAAGGTAGACAGTGTCCTTAATGTGGATCCCAGATCCCCTGATGGTAGACAGTGTTTCCTCCTTAATGTGGATCCCAGATCCCCTGAAGGTAGACAGTGTCCTTAATGTGGGTCCCAGATCCCCTGACGGTAGACAGTGTCCTTAATGTGGATCCCAGATCCCCTGACGGTAGACAGTGTTTCCTCCTTAATGTGGATCCCAGATCCCCTGAAGGTAGACAGTGTTTCCCCCTTAATGTGGATCCCAGATCCCCTGACGGTAGACAGTGTTTCCTCCTTAATGTGGATCCCAGATCCCCTGAAGGTAGACAGTGTCCTTAATGTGGATCCCAGATCCCCTGACGGTAGACAGTGTTTCCTCCTTAATGTGGATCCCAGATCCCCTGATGGTAGACAGTGTTTCCTCCTTAATGTGGATCCCAGATCCCCTGAAGGTAGACAGTGTTTCCTCCTTAATGTGGATCCCAGATCCCCTGATGGTAGACAGTGTTTCCTCCTTAATGTGGATCCCAGATCCCCTGACGGTAGACAGTGTCCTTAATGTGGATCCCAGATCCCCTGAAGGTAGACAGTGTCCTTAATGTGGATCCCAGATCCCCTGACGGTAGACAGTGTTTCCTCCTTAATGTGGATCCCAGATCCCCTGACGGTAGACAGTGTTTCCTCCTTAATGTGGATCCCAGATCCCCTGACGGTAGACAGTGTTTCCTCCTTAATGTGGATCCCAGATCCCCTGACGGTAGACAGTGTTTCCTCCTTAATGTGGATCCCAGATCCCCTGAAGGTAGACAGTGTCCTTAATGTGGATCCCAGATCCCCTGAAGGTAGACAGTGTCCTTAATGTGGATCCCAGATCCCCTGAAGGTAGACAGTGTTTCCTCCTTAATGTGGATCCCAGATCCCCTGAAGGTAGACAGTGTGTAAACCTTAATGTGGATCCCAGATCCCCTGACGGTAGACAGTGTCCTTAATGTGGATCCCAGATCCCCTGAAGGTAGACAGTGTTTCCTCTTAATGTGGATCCCAGATCCCCTGAAGGTAGACAGTGTTTCCTCCTTAATGTGGATCCCAGATCCCCTGATGGTAGACAGTGTCCTTAATGTGGATCCCAGATCCCCTGACGGTAGACAGTGTTTCCTCCTTAATGTGGATCCCAGATCCCCTGATGGTAGACAGTGTCCTTAATGTGGATCCCAGATCCCCTGACGGTAGACAGTGTCCTTAATGTGGATCCCAGATCCCCTGATGGTGGACAGTGTTTCCTTCTTAATGTGGATCCCAGATCCCCTGAAGGTAGACAGTGTCCTTAATGTGGATCCCAGATCCCCTGATGGTAGACAGTGTTTCCTCCTTAATGTGGATCCCAGATCCCCTGAAGGTAGACAGTGTTTCCTCCATAATGTGGATCCCAGATCCCCTGAAGGTAGACAGTGTCCTTAATGTGGATCCCAGATCCCCTGACGGTAGACAGTGTTTCCTCCTTAATGTGGATCCCAGATCCCCTGACGGTAGACAGTGTTTCCTCCTTAATGTGGATCCCAGATCCCCTGAAGGTAGACAGTGTCCTTAATGTGGATCCCAGATCCCCTGAAGGTAGACAGTGTCCTTAATGTGGATCCCAGATCCCCTGAAGGTAGACAGTGTTTCCTCCTTAATGTGGATCCCAGATCCCCTGAAGGTAGACAGTGTCCTTAATGTGGATCCCAGATCCCCTGACGGTAGACAGTGTCCTTAATGTGGATCCCAGATCCCCTGAAGGTAGACAGTGTTTCCTCTTAATGTGGATCCCAGATCCCCTGAAGGTAGACAGTGTTTCCTCCTTAATGTGGATCCCAGATCCCCTGATGGTAGACAGTGTCCTTAATGTGGATCCCAGATCCCCTGACGGTAGACAGTGTTTCCTCCTTAATGTGGATCCCAGATCCCCTGATGGTAGACAGTGTCCTTAATGTGGATCCCAGATCCCCTGACGGTAGACAGTGTCCTTAATGTGGATCCCAGATCCCCTGATGGTGGACAGTGTTTCCTTCTTAATGTGGATCCCAGATCCCCTGAAGGTAGACAGTGTCCTTAATGTGGATCCCAGATCCCCTGACGGTAGACAGTGTCCTTAATGTGGATCCCAGATCCCCTGAAGGTAGACAGTGTTTCCTCCTTAATGTGGATCCCAGATCCCCTGATGGTAGACAGTGTCCTTAATGTGGATCCCAGATCCCCTGATGGTAGACAGTGTTTCCTCCTTAATGTGGATCCCAGATCCCCTGAAGGTAGACAGTGTTTCCTCCTTAATGTGGATCCCAGATCCCCTGACGGTAGACAGTGTCCTTAATGTGGATCCCAGATCCCCTGAAGGTAGACAGTGTTTCCTCCTTAATGTGGATCCCAGATCCCCTGAAGGTAGACAGTGTTTCTCCTTAATGTGGATCCCAGATCCCCTGAAGGTAGACAGTGTTTCCTCCTTAATGTGGATCCCAGATCCCCTGACGGTAGACAGTGTCCTTAATGTGGATCCCAGATCCCCTGAAGGTAGACAGTGTTTCCTCCTTAATGTGGATCCCAGATCCCCTGACGGTAGACAGTGTCCTTAATGTGGATCCCAGATCCCCTGACGGTAGACAGTGTTTCCTCCTTAATGTGGATCCCAGATCCCCTGATGGTAGACAGTGTCCTTAATGTGGATCCCAGATCCCCTGAAGGTAGACAGTGTTTCCTCCTTAATGTGGATCCCAGATCCCCTGACGGTAGACAGTGTTTCCTCCTTAATGTGGATCCCAGATCCCCTGACGGTAGACAGTGTTTCCTCCTTAATGTGGATCCCAGATCCCCTGACGGTAGACAGTGTTTCCTCCTTAATGTGGATCCCAGATCCCCTGAAGGTAGACAGTGTTTCCTCCTTAATGTGGATCCCAGATCCCCTGAAGGTAGACAGTGTTTCCTCCTTAATGTGGATCCCAGATCCCCTGACGGTAGACAGTGTCCTTAATGTGGATCCCAGATCCCCTGACGGTAGACAGTGTTTCCTCCTTAATGTGGATCCCAGATCCCCTGACGGTAGACAGTGTCCTTAATGTGGATCCCAGATCCCCTGAAGGTAGACAGTGTTTCCTCCTTAATGTGGATCCCAGATCCCCTGACGGTAGACAGTGTCCTTAATGTGGATCCCAGATCCCCTGAAGGTAGACAGTGTTTCCTCCTTAGTGTGGATCCCAGATCCCCTGACGGTAGACAGTGTTTCTCCTTAATGTGGATCCCAGATCCCCTGAAGGTAGACAGTGTTTCCTCCTTAATGTGGATCCCAGATCCCCTGAAGGTAGACAGTGTTTCCTCCTTAATGTGGATCCCAGATCCCCTGAAGGTAGACAGTGTTTCCTCCTTAATGTGGATCCCAGATCCCCTGATGGTAGACAGTGTTTCCTCCTTAATGTGGATCCCAGATCCCCTGAAGGTAGACAGTGTCCTCAATGTGGATCCCAGATCCCCTGAAGGTAGACAGTGTTTCCTCCTTAATGTGGATCCCAGATCCCCTGAAGGTAGACAGTGTTTCCTCCTTAATGTGGATCCCAGATCCCCTGAAGGTAGACAGTGTTTCCTCCTTAATGTGGATCCCAGATCCCCTGACGGTAGACAGTGTTTCCTCCTTAATGTGGATCCCAGATCCCCTGACGGTAGACAGTGTCCTTAATGTGGATCCCAGATCCCCTGAAGGTAGACAGTGTTTCCTCCTTAATGTGGATCCCAGATCCCCTGACGGTAGACAGTGTCCTTAATGTGGATCCCAGATCCCCTGATGGTAGACAGTGTTTCCTCCTTAATGTGGATCCCAGATCCCCTGACGGTAGACAGTGTTTCCTCCTTAATGTGGTCCCAGATCCCCTGAAGCTAGACAGTGTCCTTAATGTGGATCCCAGATCCCCTGACGGTAGACAGTGTCCTTAATGTGGATCCCAGATCCCCTGACGGTAGACAGTGTTTCCTCCTTAATGTGGATCCCAGATCCCCTGAAGGTAGACAGTGTTTCCTCCTTAATGTGGATCCCAGATCCCCTGACGGTAGACAGTGTCCTTAATGTGGATCCCAGATCCCCTGAAGGTAGACAGTGTTTCCTCCTTAATGTGGATCCCAGATCCCCTGACGGTAGACAGTGTCCTTAATGTGGATCCCAGATCCCCTGAAGGTAGACAGTGTTTCCTCCTTAATGTGGATCCCAGATCCCCTGAAGGTAGACAGTGTTTCCTCCTTAATGTGGATCCCAGATCCCCTGATGGTAGACAGTGTTTCCTCCTTAATGTGGATCCCAGATCCCCTGACGGTAGACAGTGTCCTTAATGTGGATCCCAGATCCCCTGAAGGTAGACAGTGTTTCCTCCTTAATGTGGATCCCAGATCCCCTGAAGGTAGACAGTGTTTCCTCCTTAATGTGGATCCCAGGTCCCCTGACGGTAGACAGTGTTTCCTCCTTAATGTGGATCCCAGATCCCCTGATGGTAGACAGTGTCCTTAATGTGGATCCCAGATCCCCTGAAGGTAGACAGTGTTTCCTCCTTAATGTGGATCCCAGATCCCCTGACGGTAGACAGTGTTTCCTCCTTAATGTGGATCCCAGATCCCCTGACGGTAGACAGTGTTTCCTCCTTAATGTGGATCCCAGATCCCCTGAAGGTAGACAGTGTCCTTAATGTGGATCCCAGATCCCCTGAAGGTAGACAGTGTTTCCTCCTTAATGTGGATCCCAGATCCCCTGATGGTAGACAGTGTCCTTAATGTGGATCCCAGATCCCCTGAAGGTAGACAGTGTTTCCTCCTTAATGTGGATCCCAGATCCCCTGACGGTAGGCAGTGTTTCCTCCTTAATGTGGATCCCAGATCCCCTGACGGTAGACAGTGTTTCCTCCTTAATGTGGATCCCAGATCCCCTGAAGGTAGACAGTGTTTCCTCCTTAATGTGGATCCCAGATCCCCTGAAGGTAGACAGTGTTTCCCCCTTAATGTGGATCCCAGATCCCCTGACGGTAGACAGTGTTTCCTCCTTAATGTGGATCCCAGATCCCCTGAAGGTAGACAGTGTTTCCTCCTTAATGTGGATCCCAGATCCCCTGACGGTAGACAGTGTTTCCTCCTTAATGTGGATCCCAGATCCCCTGACGGTAGACAGTGTCCTTAATGTGGATCCCAGATCCCCTGAAGGTAGACAGTGTTTCCTCCTTAATGTGGATCCCAGATCCCCTGAAGGTAGACAGTGTTTCCCCCTTAATGTGGATCCCAGATCCCCTGATGGTAGACAGTGTCCTTAATGTGGATCCCAGATCCCCTGACGGTAGACAGTGTTTCCTCCTTAATGTGGATCCCAGATCCCCTGATGGTAGACAGTGTCCTTAATGTGGATCCCAGATCCCCTGACGGTAGACAGTGTTTCCTCCTTAATGTGGATCCCAGATCCCCTGAAGGTAGACAGTGTCCTTAATGTGGATCCCAGATCCCCTGATGGTAGACAGTGTTTCCTCCTTAATGTGGATCCCAGATCCCCTGAAGGTAGACAGTGTCCTTAATGTGGGTCCCAGATCCTGACGGTAGACAGTGTCCTTAATGTGGATCCCAGATCCCCTGACGGTAGACAGTGTTTCCTCCTTAATGTGGATCCCAGATCCCCTGAAGGTAGACAGTGTTTCCCCCTTAATGTGGATCCCAGATCCCCTGACGGTAGACAGTGTTTCTCCTTAATGTGGATCCCAGATCCCCTGAAGGTAGACAGTGTCCTTAATGTGGATCCCAGATCCCCTGACGGTAGACAGTGTTTCCTCCTTAATGTGGATCCCAGATCCCCTGATGGTAGACAGTGTTTCCTCCTTAATGTGGATCCCAGATCCCCTGAAGGTAGACAGTGTTTCCCTTAATGTGGATCCCAGATCCCCTGATGGTAGACAGTGTTTCCTCCTTAATGTGGATCCCAGATCCCCTGACGGTAGACAGTGTCCTTAATGTGGATCCCAGATCCCCTGAAGGTAGACAGTGTCCTTAATGTGGATCCCAGATCCCCTGACGGTAGACAGTGTTTCCTCCTTAATGTGGATCCCAGATCCCCTGACGGTAGACAGTGTTTCCTCCTTAATGTGGATCCCAGATCCCCTGACGGTAGACAGTGTTTCCTCCTTAATGTGGATCCCAGATCCCCTGACGGTAGACAGTGTTTCCTCCTTAATGTGGATCCCAGATCCCCTGAAGGTAGACAGTGTCCTTAATGTGGATCCCAGATCCCCTGAAGGTAGACAGTGTCCTTAATGTGGATCCCAGATCCCCTGAAGGTAGACAGTGTTTCCTCCTTAATGTGGATCCCAGATCCCCTGAAGGTAGACAGTGTCCTTAATGTGGATCCCAGATCCCCTGACGGTAGACAGTGTCCTTAATGTGGATCCCAGATCCCCTGAAGGTAGACAGTGTTTCCTCTTAATGTGGATCCCAGATCCCCTGAAGGTAGACAGTGTTTCCTCCTTAATGTGGATCCCAGATCCCCTGAAGGTAGACAGTGTTTCCTCCTTAATGTGGATCCCAGATCCCCTGAAGGTAGACAGTGTTTCCCCCTTAATGTGGATCCCAGATCCCCTGATGGTAGACAGTGTCCTTAATGTGGATCCCAGATCCCCTGACGGTAGACAGTGTTTCCTCCTTAATGTGGATCCCAGATCCCCTGATGGTAGACAGTGTCCTTAATGTGGATCCCAGATCCCCTGACGGTAGACAGTGTTTCCTCCTTAATGTGGATCCCAGATCCCCTGAAGGTAGACAGTGTCCTTAATGTGGATCCCAGATCCCCTGATGGTAGACAGTGTTTCCTCCTTAATGTGGATCCCAGATCCCCTGAAGGTAGACAGTGTCCTTAATGTGGGTCCCAGATCCCCTGACGGTAGACAGTGTCCTTAATGTGGATCCCAGATCCCCTGACGGTAGACAGTGTTTCCTCCTTAATGTGGATCCCAGATCCCCTGAAGGTAGACAGTGTTTCCCCTTAATGTGGATCCCAGATCCCCTGACGGTAGACAGTGTTTCTCCTTAATGTGGATCCCAGATCCCCTGAAGGTAGACAGTGTCCTTAATGTGGATCCCAGATCCTGACGGTAGACAGTGTTTCCTCCTTAATGTGGATCCCAGATCCCCTGATGGTAGACAGTGTTTCCTCCTTAATGTGGATCCCAGATCCCCTGAAGGTAGACAGTGTTTCCTCCTTAATGTGGATCCCAGATCCCCTGATGGTAGACAGTGTTTCCTCCTTAATGTGGATCCCAGATCCCCTGACGGTAGACAGTGTCCTTAATGTGGATCCCAGATCCCCTGAAGGTAGACAGTGTCCTTAATGTGGATCCCAGATCCCCTGACGGTAGACAGTGTTTCCTCCTTAATGTGGATCCCAGATCCCCTGACGGTAGACAGTGTTTCCTCCTTAATGTGGATCCCAGATCCCCTGACGGTAGACAGTGTTTCCTCCTTAATGTGGATCCCAGATCCCCTGACGGTAGACAGTGTTTCCTCCTTAATGTGGATCCCAGATCCCCTGAAGGTAGACAGTGTCCTTAATGTGGATCCCAGATCCCCTGAAGGTAGACAGTGTCCTTAATGTGGATCCCAGATCCCCTGAAGGTAGACAGTGTTTCCTCCTTAATGTGGATCCCAGATCCCCTGAAGGTAGACAGTGTCCTTAATGTGGATCCCAGATCCCCTGACGGTAGACAGTGTCCTTAATGTGGATCCCAGATCCCCTGAAGGTAGACAGTGTTTCCTCTTAATGTGGATCCCAGATCCCCTGAAGGTAGACAGTGTTTCCTCCTTAATGTGGATCCCAGATCCCCTGAAGGTAGACAGTGTTTCCTCCTTAATGTGGATCCCAGATCCCCTGATGGTAGACAGTGTCCTTAATGTGGATCCCAGATCCCCTGACGGTAGACAGTGTTTCCTCCTTAATGTGGATCCCAGATCCCCTGATGGTAGACAGTGTCCTTAATGTGGATCCCAGATCCCCTGACGGTAGACAGTGTCCTTAATGTGGATCCCAGATCCCCTGATGGTGGACAGTGTTTCCTTCTTAATGTGGATCCCAGATCCCCTGACGGTAGACAGTGTTTCCTTCTTAATGTGGATCCCAGATCCCCTGAAGGTAGACAGTGTTTCCTCCTTAATGTGGATCCCAGATCCCCTGACGGTAGACCGTGTCCTTAATGTGGATCCCAGATCCCCTGACGGTAGACAGTGTCCTTAATGTGGATCCCAGATCCCCTGAAGGTAGACAGTGTCCTTAATGTGGATCCCAGGTCCCCTGAAGGTAGACAGTGTCAGTTCTGTTCTGACAGACTGGTATTGTGTTGCCAGGGCTGTTCTGACAGACTGGTATTGTGTTGTCAGGGCTGTTCTGACAGACTGGTATTGTGTCGTCAGGGCTGTTCTGACAGACTGGTATTGTGTCGTCAGGGCTGTTCGGACAGACTGGTGTTGTGTTGTCAGGGCTGTTCTGACAGACTGGTATTGTGTCGTCAGGGCTGTTCGGACAGACTGGTATTGTGTTGTCAGTCCTGTTCTGTAGGTCAGTAGGTTTATACTGTTATAACTACAGTTAAACTATAAGACAGTAGATTTATACTGTTATAACTACAGTTAAACTATAGGACAGGAGGTTTATACTGTTATAACTACAGTTAAACTATAGTACAGGAGGTTTATACTGTTATAACTACAGTTAAACTATAGGACAGTAGGTTTATACTGTTATAACTACAGTTAAACTATAGGACAGTAGGTTTATACTGTTAGAACTACAGTTAAACTACAGGACAGTAGGTTCTCTGCAACTGTAGAGGGGTTGAGATTGTGTGTGTGTGTGTGTGTGTGTGTGTGTGTGTGTGTGTGTGTGTGTGTGTGTGTGTGTGTGTGTGTGTGTGTGTGTGTGTGTGTGTGTGTGTGTGTGTGAGAGGTGGTCCATGTCTTTTTAATTGCTGACTGGGTGAGGCCTCTCCAGACAGGGGGGAGGCCAGTGGAGCGGACCTCTCCGTTAATTTGTGTCTCTCTCTGATCCTCTCTCTACCCTCCTCTCCTCTCCCCACCTGCTCTCTCTACCCTCCTCTCTACCCACCTCTCCTCTCTCTACCCACCTCCCCTCTCTCCCCCTCCTCTCCTCTCCCCACCTCCTCTCTCTACCCACCTCCCCTCTCTCCCCACCTCCTCTCTCTACCCACCTCCTTTCTCTACCCACCTCCCCTCTCTCCCCACCTCCTCTCTCTACCCACCTCTCCTCTCTCTACCCACCTCCCCTCTCTCCCCTCCTCTCTCTACCCACCTCCCCCTCTCTCCCCTCCTCTCTCTACCCACCTCTCTACCCTCCTCCCCTCTACCCACCTCCTCTCTCGATCCTCCCCTCTCCCCCACCTCCTCTCTCCCCACCTCCTCTCTACCCACCTCTCCTCTCTCCCCCCACCTCTCCTCTCTCCCCCACCCCTCTCTACCCACCTCCCCCTCTCTCCCCACCCCCTCTCTACCCACCTCCCCTCTCTCCCCCTCCTCTCTCTACCCACCTCTCTCTACCCTCCTCTCCTCTACCCACCTCCTCTCGATCCTCCCCTCTCCCCCACCTCCTCCTCTACCCACCTCCCCCTCTCTCCCCTCCTCTCTACCCACCTCTCTCTACCCTCCTCCCTCTACCCACCTCCTCTCTCGATCCTCCCCTCTCCCCCACCTCCCTCTCTCTCCCCACCTCCTCTCTCTCCCCACCTCCTCTCTCTACCCACCTCTCCTCTCTCCCCCACCCCTCTCTACCCACCTCCCCTCTCCCCCACCCCCTCTCTACCCACCTCCCCTCTCCCCCCACCCCTCTCTACCCACCTCCCCTCTCTCCTCCTCTACCCACCTCTCTACCCTCCTCTCCTCCTCTCCCTCTCTCTACCCACCTCCCCTCTCTCCCCCTCCTCTCTCTACCCACCTCCCCTCTCTCCCCTCCTCTCTCTCCCCCTCCTCTCTCCCTCTCCTCTCCTTCCCTCCTCCTCTCCTTCCCTCCTCCTCGTCGTTGAGTGGTGTTGACCTTCAAATGGAGTCTTAACACACACGCTTGATATCGTTGATAAGCCAGTAGTCACAGCAACCGACACTGTTTAGCCCAAAGTGTTCTGGGTCCAAGTAAACCATCAGCATCACCCAGGAGTCGTGTGCCCTCCTCTTTAATGATGTTCAGTTACATCTCTAGGATTCAGCAGAGGAGAGGGAGAGGACAGGGCCTCCCACACGCCAACTCATCTGTACACACACTCCTTCAGCTATATGTTAAAGATCTACAGGTGATGTCTGGTGTTTAGACAGATGATCTATAGGTGATGTCTGGTGTTTATAGATAGATGATCTATAGGTGATGTCTGGTGTTTAGACAGATGATCTATAGGTGATGTCTGGTGTTTAGACAGATGATCTATAGGTGATGTCTGGTGTTGACAGATAGATGATCTATAGGTGATGTCTGGTGTTGACAGACAGATGATCTATAGGTGATGTCTGGTGTTTAGACAGATGATCTATAGGTGATGTCTGGTGTTTAGACAGATGATCTATAGGTGATGTCTGGTGTTTATAGACAGATGATCTATAGGTGATGTCTGGTGTTTATAGACAGATGATCTATAGGTGATGTCTGGTGTTTAGACAGATGATCTATAGGTGATGTCTGGTGTTTAGACAGATGATCTATAGGTGATGTCTGGTGTTTATAGACAGATGATCTATAGGTGATGTCTGGTGTTTAGACAGATGATCTATAGGTGATGTATGGTGTTTAGACAGATGATCTATAGGTGATGTCTGGTGTTTATAGACAGATGATCTATAGGTGATGTCTGGTGTTTAGACAGATGGTCTATAGGTGATGTCTGGTGTTTAGACAGATGATCTATAGGTGATGTCTGGTGTTTACAGATAGATGATCTATAGGTGATGTCTGGTGTTTAGACAGATGATCTATAGGTGATGTCTGGTGTTTAGACAGATGATCTACAGGTGATGTCTGGTGTTTATAGACAGATGATCTACAGGTGATGTCTGGTGTTTATAGACAGATGATCTACAGGTGATGTCTGGTGTTTAGACAGATGATCTATAGGTGATGTCTGGTGTTTAGACAGATGATCTATAGGTGATGTCTGGTGTTGACAGATAGATGATCTATAGGTGATGTCTGGTGTTTAGACAGATGATCTATAGGTGATGTCTGGTGTTTACAGATAGATGATCTATAGGTGATGTCTGGTGTTTAGACAGATGATCTACAGGCGATGTCTGGTGTTTAGACAGATGATCTATAGGTGATGTCTGGTGTTTATAGACAGATGATCTATAGGTGATGTCTGGTGTTTATAGACAGATGATCTATAGGTGATGTCTGGTGTTTATAGACAGATGATCTATAGGTGATGTCTGGTGTTTAGACAGATGATCTATAGGTGATGTCTGGTGTTTATAGACAGATGATCTATAGGTGATGTCTGGTGTTTATAGACAGATGATCTATAGGTGATGTCTGGTGTTTAGACAGATGATCTATAGGTGATGTCTGGTGTTTACAGATAGATGATCTATAGGTGATGTCTGGTGTTTAGACAGATGATCTATAGGTGATGTATGGTGTTTAGACAGATGATCTATAGGTGATGTCTGGTGTTTAGACAGATGATCTATAGGTGATGTCTGGTGTTTAGACAGATGATCTATAGGTGATGTCTGGTGTTTACAGATAGATGATCTATAGGTGATGTCTGGTGTTTAGACAGATGATCTATAGGTGATGTCTGGTGTTTAGACAGATGATCTATAGGTGATGTCTGGTGTTTAGACAGATGATCTATAGGTGATGTCTGGTGTTTAGACAGATGATCTACAGGTGATGTCTGGTGTTTATAGACAGATGATCTATAGGTGATGTCTGGTGTTTACAGACAGATGATCTATAGGTGATGTCTGGTGTTGACAGACAGATGATCTATAGGTGATGTCTGGTGTTTACAGACAGATGATCTATAGGTGATGTCTGGTGTTTAGACAGATGATCTATAGGTGATGTCTGGTGTTTATAGACAGATGATCTATAGGTGATGTCTGGTGTTTAGACAGATGATCTATAGGTGATGTCTGGTGTTGACAGACAGATGATCTATATGTGATGTCTGGTGTTTAGACAGATGATCTATAGGTGATGTCTGGTGTTTAGACAGATGATCTATAGGTGATGTCTGGTGTTTAGACAGATGATCTATAGGTGATGTCTGGTGTTTAGACAGATGATCTATAGGTGATGTCTGGTGTTTAGACAGATGATCTATAGGTGATGTCTGGTGTTTAGACAGATGATCTATAGGTGATGTCTGGTGTTTAGACAGATGATCTATAGGTGATGTCTGGGTTTAGACAGATGATCTATAGGTGATGTCTGGTGTTTAGACAGATGATCTATAGGTGATGTCTGGTGTTTAGACAGATGATCTATAGGTGATGTCTGGTGTTTAGACAGATGATCTATAGGTGATGTCTGGTGTTTAGACAGATGATCTATAGGTGATGTCTGGTGTTGACAGACAGATGATCTATAGGTGATGTCTGGTGTTGACAGACAG
>NW_027007145.1:75000-77500 GCF_036934945.1 Oncorhynchus masou masou | reverse complement strand
AAGGGCGTGATAGAAGGGTGATGAGTTGTCTGTAGAATGAAGGGCGTGATAGAAGGGTGATGAGTTGTCTGTAGAATGAAGGGCGTGATAGAAGGGTGATGAGTCCCTCTGTGATGTGATAGGACAGATGAGATGTTATTTTTAGCACAGACGGTCGCAGTAAGAAATGCTTTCATTGGCTGTTGACTGGGGTTGATCTGTTAAAATATTCAACTCGTATAAAATATAGAGCAAGACTTGAGGCTGTTTTAGAATTCGTAAGTAAGTCTCTGTGAACTGGATGTTGAGCGCTGTCAGGGAGGGCAGGCTGTCTCCTTATTCCCTACGTAGTGCTTGGGCCCTGTGGGGGCCTGGTCGAAAGTAGCGCCCTACTTAGGGAATAGGGTGCCGTTTGGGATGCGGACGCCCCTTCGTGTGAAATACAAAACCCGTTGTGACTGAAAGGAAGGTAACAGGCTCGCGCCGTACTGGACCTGGGTTCAAATACTATTTGAAATCACGTGATACACTTCAGTCTGTGGTTGATTGAGCTTGCCTGGATGAATGAAACGCCTCGAATAGTGTAAAAGGTGAAAACCACGCCCGTCATGCACTCCAGGCAGGATAAAGCGAACGAGCATTTAAAAAAAAAAAAAAATTCAAGTAGTATTTCAACCCAGGACTGCTAGCTGTTACCGTACCAACCAGAACACTGTCTGTCCGGGGACCAAAATGGATGAAGAGAACTCTAACAGAAAGTTGAAACGGAAGACTAGTTTAATCTCTGTTTAACGTTGAAACAGGAAGTGTGTCATCAGAACATTCCAGAATTCCTTAGCGGTTACTGTGTTGTTGTTGTTGTTGTTGTTGTTGTTGTCACCAAAAGCTTAAAGACGAGATGTTATATTCAACTGATGTTCATAAACGCTGTTCGTATCACAGGGTTCCTGTAGACTCTGAGTGTTGACGCTGTTCGTATCACAGGGTTCCTGTAGATTCTGAGTGTTGACGCTGTTCGTATCACAGGGTTCCTGTAGACTCTGAGTGTTGACGCTGTTCGTATCACAGGGTTCCTGTAGACTCTGAGTGTTGACGCTGTTCGTATCACAGGGTTCCTGTAGATTCTGAGTGTTGACGCTGTTCGTATCACAGGGTTCCAGTAGATTCTGAGTGTTGACGCTGTTCGTATCACAGGGTTCCTGTAGACTCTGAGTGTTGACGCTGTTCGTATCACAGGGTTCCAGTAGATTCTGAGTGTTGACGCTGTTCGTATCACAGGGTTCCTGTAGATTCTGAGTGTTGACGCTGTTCGTATCACAGGGTTCCTGTAGATTCTGAGTGTTGACGCTGTTCGTATCACAGGGTTCCTGTAGACTCTGAGTGTTGACGCTGTTCGTATCACAGGGTTCCTGTAGATTCTGAGTGTTTACGCTGTTCGTATCACAGGGTTCCTGTAGATTCTGAGTGTTGACGCTGTTCGTATCACAGGGTTCCTGTAGATTCTGAGTGTTGACGCTGTTCGTATCACAGGGTTCCTGTAGATTCTGAGTGTTGACGCTGTTCGTATCACAGGGTTCCTGTAGATTCTGAGTGTTGACGCTGTTCGTATCGCAGGGTTCCTGTAGACTCTGAGTGTTGACGCTGTTCGTATCACAGGGTTCCTGTAGACTCTGAGTGTTGACGCTGTTCGTATCACAGGGTTCCTGTAGACTCTGAGTGTTGACGCTGTTCGTATCACAGGGTTCCTGTAGATTCTGAGTGTTGACGCTGTTCGTATCACTTCATAACAGTGTTGCTTCTGTCAACGCAGAGCTTCAACAGAGACGACTGTTAGACCAAGAGTCCTCTTCTGGCTGTACCGGGTAGAGAGGACCCAGGCTATGAGGGGTGGCCAGTCCTCTTCTGGCTGTACCGGGTAGAGAGGAACCAGGCTATGAGGGGTGGCCAGTCCTCTTCTGGCTGTACCGGGTAGAGAGGAACCAGGCTATGAGGGGTGGCCAGGCCTCTTCTGGCTGTACCAGGTAGAGAGGAACCAGGCTATGAGGGGTGGCCAGTCCTCTTCTGGCTGTACCGGGTAGAGAGGAACCAGGCTATGAGGGGTGGCCAGTCCTCTTCTGACTGTACCAGGTAGAGAGGAACCAGGCTATGAGGGGTGGCCAGTCCTCTTCTGGCTGTACCAGGTAGAGAGGAACCAGGCTATGAGGGGTGGCCAGTCCTCTTCTGGCTGTACCAGGTAGAGAGGAACCAGGCTATGTGGGGTGGCCAGTCCTCTTCTGGCTGTACCAGGTAGAGAGGAACCAGGCTATGAGGGGTGGCCAGTCCTCTTCTGGCTGTACCAGGTAGAGAGGAACCAGGCTATGAGGGGTGGCCAGTCCTCTTCTGGCTGTACCAGGTAGAGAGGAACCAGGCTATGAGGGGTGGCCAGTCCTCTTCTGGCTGTACCGGGTAGAGAGGAACCAGGCTATGAGGGGTGGCCAGTCCTCTTCTGGCTGTGCTAGGTGGAGATTATGACAGAACATGG
>NW_027007145.1:35000-70000 GCF_036934945.1 Oncorhynchus masou masou | reverse complement strand
CAGGTCTGACAGAATCTGTGCATAAGATCTAGGTGCTGCTGTAGGCCCTCCTTGGTTGGTGACAGAAGCACCAAATCATCAGCAAACAGCAGACATTTGACTTCGGATTCTAGAGGCCGGGTGCTGCAGACTGTTCTAGTGCCCACACCAATTTGTTGATATATATGTTGAAGAGGGTGGGGCTTAAGCTGCATCCCTGTCTCACCCCACGACCCTGTGTGAAGAAATGTGTGTTTTTTGCCAATTTTAACCACATACTTGTTGTTTGTGTACATGGATTTTATAATGTCGTATGTTTTACCCCCAACACCACTTTCCATCAGTTTGTATAGCAGACCCTCATGCCAAATTGAGTCGAAGGCTTTTTTGAAATCAACAAAGCATGAGAAGACTTTGCCTTTGTTTTGGTTTGTTTGTCAATTAGGGTGTGCAGGGTGAATACATGGTCTGTTGTACGGTAATTTGGTAAAAATAAACAATATGACATTTGCTCAGTACATTGTTTTCACTGAGGAAATGTACGAGTCTGCTGTTAATGATAATGCAGAGGATTTTCCCAAGGTTACTGTTGACTCATATCCCTGGTAGTTAATGATAATGCAGAGGATTTTCCCAAGGTTACTGTTGACTCATATCCCCTGGTAGTTAATGATAATGCAGAGGATTTTCCCACGGTTACTGTTGACTCATATCCCCTGGTAGTTAATGATAATGCAGAGGGTTTTCCCAAGGTTACTGTTGACTCATATCCCCTGGTAGTTAATGATAATGCAGAGGATTTTCCCAAGGTTACAGTTGACTCATATCCCCTGGTAGTTAATGATAATGCAGAGGATTTTCCCAAGGTTAGTGTTGACTCATATCCCCTGGTAGTTAATGATAATGCAGAGGATTTTCCCAAGGTTACTGTTGACTCATATCCCCTGGTAGTTAATGATAATGCAGAGGATTTTCCCAAGGTTACTGTTGACTCATATCCCCTGGTAGTTAATGATAATGCAGAGGGGTTTCCCAAGGTTACTGTTGACTCATATCCCCTGGTAGTTAATGATAATGCAGAGGATTTTCCCAAGGTTACTGTTGACTCATATCCCCTGGTAGTTAATGATAATGCAGAGGATTTTCCCACGGTTACTGTTGACTCATATCCCCTGGTAGTTAATGATAATGCAGAGGATTTTCCCAAGGTTACTGTTGACGCATATCCATATTCCACGGTAGATATTGGGGTCAAATTGGTCTCCACTTTTGTGGATTCATGTGATCAGTCCTTGGTTCCAAATATTGGAGAATTTGCCAGAACTGAGGATGATGGTAAAGAGTTTAAAGTATAGCCAATTGGTCTGTATATTTTATAATTTCATGAGGATACCATCAACCCCACAGTGATTTTTTTGGGTTGGAGGGTTTGTATTTTGTCCTGTAGTTCATTCAGTGTAATTGGAGAATCCAGTGGTTTCTGGGAGTCTTTAATAGTTGATTCTACTATTTATATCTCTCTCTCCTGTCTCTCTCCTCTCTCTCTCTCTCTTTGTCTGTCTCTCTTTCTCTCCTGTCTCTCCCGTCTCTCTCTTTCTCTCCCGTCTCCCTCTTTCTCTCTCATCTCTCTCTTTCTCTCATGTCTCTCTCTTTCTCTCCTGTCTCTCTCCTGTCTCTCTCTTTCTCTCCTGTCTCTCTCTTTCTCTCCTGTATCTCTCTTTCTCTCCTGTCTCTCTCTTTCTCTCCCATCTCTCTCCTGTCTCTCTCCTGTCTCTCTCTTTCTCTTCTGTCTCTCCTGTCTCTCCCCTGTCTCTCTTTCTCTCCCATCTCTCTCTTTCTCTCCCATCTCTCTCATATCTCTCCTCTCTTTTTCCTGTCTCTCTCCATCTCTACCTCTTTCCATCTCTCTACTCTCTCTCTCTTTCTCCCCCTATTTACTCTCCCTCCACCTCTCTCTCTCTCTCACCCTGCTCTCCCTCTCTCCTCCACCTCTCTCTCGCCCTGCTCTCCCTCTCTCCTCCTCTCTCTCTCGCCCTGCTCTCCCTCCACTCTCTCTCTCGCCCTGCTCTCCCTCCACCTCTCTCTCTCTCTCTCGCCCTGCTCTCCCTCTCTCCTCCTCTCTCTCTCTCCCTGCTCTCCCTCTCTCCACATCTCTTCACTATTCAGCCTGTGAAATGTGAAATCACTGTGAAATGGCTGTTAGTCATCCCAGTCAAACTAAAATAAACCCTCTGGCCTCAGCTCAGAGCTGTAGTGAAGTCTCTGGCTGATGTGTCTCATTGGGTTCTGTAGCCCAGGTCCAATCTGAACTACCTCCTCTGTATAGACAGACAACTGCCAGGGTTGACCTCACCACCAACAGTGGCAGAACATGTGACCCAGAGAACACTTTCTATTGGTCAACAGCCTAAAATAATCAAACCTGTTCAGTATAAGTAATTGATAGACAAGACGTGTCCTCCTATTGAGACACCCAGACTCTCTCTGTCTCTCTCTCTCTCTCTCTCTCTCTCTCTCTCTCTCTCTCTCTCTCTCTCTCTCTCTGTGTGTCTGTCTCTCTCTCTCTCTGTCTCTCTCTCTCTCTGTCTCTCTCTCTCTCTCTCTCTCTCTCTCTCTCTCTGTGTCTGTCTCTCTCTCTCTCTGTGTCTGTCTCTCTCTGTCTCTCTCTCTCTCTCTCTCTCTCTCTCTGTGTCTGTCTTTCTGTCTCTCTGTCTGTCTCTCTCTCTCTCTCTCTCTCTCTGTGTCTGTCTTTCTGTCTCTCTGTCTGTCTCTCTCTCTCTCTCTCTCAATTCAATTCAAGTGCTTTATTGGCATGGGTAACATGTGTTAACATTGCCAAAGCAAGTGAGGTAGATAATATACAAAAGTGAAATAAACAATAAAAATTAACAATAAACATCACACATACAGAAGTTTCAAAACAATAAAGACATTACAAATATCATATTATACATATACAGTGTTGTAACAATGTACAAATGGTTAAAGTACACAAGGGAAAATAAATAAACATAAATATGGGTTGTATTTACAATCTCTGTCTCTCTCTCTGTCTCTCTGTCTCTCTCTGTCTCTCTCTCTTTCTGTCTCTCTCTGTCTCTCTCTCTGTCTCTCTCTCTGTCTCTCTCTCTCTCTCTGTCTCTCTCTCTCTCTCTGCCCAGTAGTCTCAGTATAATTAACTCAGTGTAATAACAGCCTACAGGACCTTGCTGTCTGTCCGTCGTCCCTGGGTTTCTAAGAGGGTCTAAGAGGGCCAACCAATCACCAGTCAGACAGACCCCCAGTGCAGAACTCGGGCTGGTTCATTTGTAGCTGCTCCAGAACACTGTTTTTCAGTGTTCATTCAGACAGACCTGAGACCCTGTTCAGCCCGTTTCCCTAGTAGACGCTGTGAACCCTGGACACACTGCTGCTTCCCCTATAGAACCCTATTCCCTATATAGTGCACTACTTTAGACCAGAGCCCTATAGAACCCTATTCCCTATATAGTGCACTACTTTAGACCAGAGCCCTATAGAACCCTATTCCCTACATAGTGCACTACTTTAGACCAGAGCCCTATAGAACCCTATTCCCTATATAGTGCACTACTTTAGACCAGAGCCCTATAGAACCCTATTCCCTATATAGTGCACTACTTTAGACCAGAGCCATATGGCACCCTATTCCCTATATATAGTGCACTACTTTAGACCAGAGCCCTATGGAACCCTATTCCCTATATAGTGCACTACTTTAGACCAGAGCCCTATGGCACCCTATTCCCTACATAGTGCACTACTTTAGACCAGAGCCCTATAGAACCCTATTCCCTATATAGTGCACTACTTTAGACCAGAGCCCTATGGCACCCTATTCCCTACATAGTGCACTACTTTAGACCAGAGCCCTATAGAACCCTATTCCCTATATAGTGCACTACTTTAGACCAGAGCCCTATGGCACCCTATTCCCTACATAGTGCACTATTTAGACCAGAGCCATATGGCACCCTATTCCCTATATATAGTGCACTACTTTAGACCAGAGCCCTATAGAACCCTATTCCCTACATAGTGCACTACTTTAGACCAGAGCCCTATAGAACCCTATTCCCTATATATAGTGCACTACTTTAGACCAGAGCCCTATAGAACCCTATTCCCTATATATAGTGCACTACTTTAGACCAGAGCCCTATAGAACCCTATTCACTATATATAGTGCACTACTTTAGACCAGAGCCCTATAGAACCCTATTCCCTATATATAGTGCACTACTTTATATCAGAGCCCTATGGAACCCTATTCCCTACATAGTGCACTATTTAGACCAGAGCCATATGGCACCCTATTCCCTATATATAGTGCACTACTTTAGACCAGAGCCCTATGACACCCTATTCCCTACATAGACCTATCTAATAGGACACTAGACCTATCTAATAAGACTTGTTGGGTTGTCTCCTAGCTTGTTGGGTTGTCTCCTAGCTTGTTGGGTTGTCTCCTAGCTCGTTGGGTTGTCTCCTAGCTCATTGGGTTGTCTCCTAGCTCGTTGGGTTGTCTCCTAGCTTGTTGGGTTGTCTCCTAGCTCGTTGGGTTGTCTCCTAGCTCGTTGGGTTGTCTCCTAGCTTGTTGGGTTGTCTCCTAGCTCGTTGGGTTGTCTCCTAGCTCGTTGGGTTGTCTCCTAGCTTGTTGGGTTGTCTCCTAGCTTGTTGGGTTGTCTCCTAGCTCGTTGGGTTGTCTCCTAGCTCGTTGGGTTATCTCCTAACTCGTTGGGTTATCTCCTAGCTCGTTTGGTTGTCTCCTAGCTCGTTGGGTTGTCTCCTAGCTCGTTGGGTTGTCTCCTAGCTCGTTGGGTTGTCTCCTAGCTCGTTGGGTTGGGTCGTCTCCTAGTTTGTTTGGTTCGTCTCCTAGCTCGTTGGGTCGTCTCCTAGCTCGTTGGGTCGTCTCCTGGCTTGTTGGGTTGGGTCACCCAGCCGGCACACTGACTGGTGAATCGTCCACATGAGACTTCACTGACATTAATTATCCCCTCTACAATCATAGTGGAAACGTGTGTGTGTGTGTGTGTGTGTGTGTACACACAACTCTCATTCTGACTCTCTCACTACCCTTCTTATCCCTCCATCTCTGTCTCTCTCTCTCTCTCTCTCTCTCTCTCTCTCTATGTCTCTCTCCCTCTCTGTCTCTCTCCCTCTCTGTCTCTCTCTCTCTCTTTTCCCCTCAGAAAACACAAAGACACCTTTACAAAGGTCGCGGTCCCGGCAGAATATCAATGTGAGCACAGTGGCGGCGGCGTCGAGAGGACAGAGAGGAGTGGCGTCCACAAAGGAGGCCCGTTATGACACAGAGGGACATCCGCCCAACGCTACGGGCTCTGCCACGGCCAGGAGCAGGGGCCCACTGCGTCGGGAACCAGGAGGACACAAACCCATAACCACCACCGGGATGGACCGAGACACGGGGATAGAGAGAGGGAGGGAGAAGGAGAGAGGGATGGGAAGAGGGAGGGAGAAGGAGAGAGAGGTTGAGGTAGAGAGAGAGTCTTCATCATGTCCCAGCAACACCAATGGAGACTCTGATGTAGAAGCTCTACTGGCCAGACTGAGGGCCTTGTGAGAGATCTATTTTCAGTCACTGATAACCCCGTCACACCCAAACACCTCCACACCTGGCTGCCCCCCCCCCACCACCACCACATTATCTGCAGCGACAGGACAGGACAGGACAGCCCAGGACAGGACAGGACAGGACAGGAGAGGACAGGACAGCCCAGGACAGGACAGGACAGGACAGGACAGGACAGGAGAGGACAGGACAGGACAGGACAGGACAGGACAGCCCAGGACAGGACAGGACAGGACAGGACAGGACAGCCCAGGACAGGACAGGACAGCCCAGGACAGGACAGGACAGGACAGCCCAGGACAGGACAGCCCAGGACAGGACAGGACAGGACAGCCCAGGACAGGACAGGACAGCACAGGACAGGACAGGACAGCCCAGGACAGGACAGCACAGCCCAGGACAGGACAGCCCAGGACAGGACAGGACAGGACAGCACAGGACAGGACAGGACAGCCCAGGACAGGACAGCCCAGGACAGGACAGGACAGCCCAGGACAGGACAGCCCAGGACAGGACAGCCCAGGACAGCCCAGGACAGGACAGCCCAGGACAGCCCAGGACAGGACAGCCCAGGACAGGACAGGACAGCCCAGGACAGGACAGCCCAGGACAGGACAGGACAGCCCAGGACAGGACAGGACAGGACAGCCCAGGACAGGACAGGACAGGACAGGACAGGACAGGACAGGACAGCCCAGGACAGGACAGGACAGGACAGGACAGCCCAGGACAGGACAGGACAGCCCAGGACAGGACAGGACAGCCCAGGACAGGACAGGACAGGACAGGAAAGCCCAGGACAGGACAGGACAGCCCAGGACAGGACAGGACAGCCCAGGACAGGACAGGACAGCCCAGGACAGGACAGCCCAGGACAGGACAGGACAGGACAGGAGAGGACAGGACAGGACAGCACAGGACAGGACAGCCCAGGACAGGACAGGACAGCCCAGGACAGGACAGGACAGGACAGGACAGGACAGCCCAGGACAGGACAGGACAGGACAGCACAGCACAGGACAGGACAGGACAGCACAGGACAGGACAGGAGAGGACAGGACAGGACAGCACAGCACAGGACAGGACAGGACAGCACAGGACAGGACAGCCCAGGACAGGACAGCCCAGGACAGCCCAGGACAGGACAGGACAGCCCAGGACAGGACAGCCCAGGACAGCCCAGGACAGGACAGCCCAGGACAGCCCAGGACAGGACAGCCCAGGACAGGACAGGACAGGACAGCCCAGGACAGGACAGGACAGGACAGGACAGCCCAGGACAGGACAGGACAGGACAGCCCAGGACAGGACAGCCCAGGACAGGACAGGACAGGACAGGACAGCCCAGGACAGGACAGGACAGGACAGGACAGGACAGCCCAGGACAGGACAGGACAGCCCAGGACAGGACAGGACAGGACAGCCCAGGACAGGACAGGACAGCCCAGGACAGGACAGGACAGGACAGGAAAGCCCAGGACAGGACAGCCCAGGACAGGACAGGACAGCCCAGGACAGCCCAGGACAGGACAGGATAGGACAGCCCAGGACAGGACAGGACAGCACAGGACAGGACAGCCCAGGACAGGACAGGACAGCACAGGACAGGACAGGACAGGACAGCCCAGGACAGGACAGCCCAGGACAGGACAGGACAGGACAGCCCAGGACAGGACAGCCCAGGACAGGACAGCACAGGACAGGACAGGACAGGACAGGACAGCCCAGGACAGGACAGGACAGCCCAGGACAGGACAGGACAGCCCAGGACAGGACAGGACAGCACAGGACAGGACAGCCCAGGACAGGACAGGACAGGACAGGACAGCCCAGGACAGCCCAGGACAGGACAGCCCAGGACAGGACAGCCCAGGACAGGACAGCCCAGGACAGCCCAGGACAGGACAGGACAGGACAGCCCAGGACAGGACAGGACAGCCCAGGACAGGACAGGACAGCCCAGGACAGCCCAGGACAGCCCAGGACAGGACAGGACAGCCCAGGACAGCCCAGGACAGGACAGCCCAGGACAGGACAGCCCAGGACAGGACAGCCCAGGACAGGACAGCCCAGGACAGGACAGCCCAGGACAGCCCAGGACAGCCCAGGACAGGACAGGACAGGACAGGACAGCCCAGGACAGGACAGGACAGCACAGGACAGGACAGCCCAGGACAGGACAGCCCAGGACAGGACAGGACAGCCCAGGACAGCCCAGGACAGGACAGCCCAGGACAGCCCAGGACAGGACAGCCCAGGACAGCCCAGGACAGGACAGCCCAGGACAGGACAGGACAGCCCAGGACAGGACAGCCCAGGACAGGACAGGACAGGACAGCCCAGGACAGGACAGGACAGGACAGCCCAGGACAGGACAGGACAGGACAGCCCAGGACAGGACAGGACAGGACAGGACAGCCCAGGACAGGACAGGACAGGACAGGACAGGACAGCCCAGGACAGGACAGGACAGCCCAGGACAGGACAGGACAGCCCAGGACAGGACAGGACAGGACAGGAAAGCCCAGGACAGGACAGGACAGCCCAGGACAGGACAGGACAGCCCAGGACAGCCCAGGACAGGACAGGACAGCCCAGGACAGCCCAGGACAGGACAGCCCAGGACAGGACAGGACAGGACAGGACAGGACAGGACAGGAGAGGACAGGACAGGACAGCACAGGACAGGACAGGACAGGACAGCCCAGGACAGGACAGGACAGGACAGGACAGGACAGCCCAGGACAGGACAGGACAGGACAGGACAGCACAGGACAGGACAGGACAGGACAGCACAGGACAGGAGAGGACAGGACAGGACAGCACAGCACAGGACAGGACAGGAGAGGACAGGACAGGACAGGACAGGACAGCCCAGGACAGGACAGGACAGCCCAGGACAGGACAGGACAGGACAGCCCAGGACAGGACAGGACAGGACAGCCCAGGACAGGACAGGACAGCCCAGGACAGGACAGGACAGGAGAGGACAGGACAGGACAGGACAGGACAGCCCAGGACAGGACAGGACAGGACAGGACAGCCCAGGACAGGACAGGACAGCCCAGGACAGGACAGGACAGCCCAGGACAGGACAGGACAGCACAGGACAGCCCAGGACAGGACAGGACAGGACAGGACAGCCTAGGACAGGACAGGACAGCCCAGGACAGGACAGGACAGGACAGCCCAGGACAGGACAGGACAGCCCAGCCCAGGACAGGACAGGACAGGACAGCCCAGGACAGGACAGGACAGCCCAGGACAGGAGAGGACTATTAAGAATATATTATTCAAATGATGTAGACCGTCCCCCATTTTCATAAAGAAAGTTGGCCTATTTATTTGAAATATCACAATAAATATATAATTAAAATGCTGCTTTTTGAGTCAGCCTGTGTGCAGTTGTAGGAAGCTGAAGGAATGTCCCGTCAACAACTCCTTAAACGTGTCCTACTGCCAAAACGTTTGTGTTTATAGACGGATTGACTGTTTTTCTTTGTCTCGGACGCACAGTTATTACAATGCACTTGGACACTTTGTAGTATGCAGTGTACACTATAGTATGCAATGTGCGGTTTGTAGTATGCAGTGAACACTTTGTAGTATGCAGTGTACACTTTAGTATGCAATGTGCAGTTTGTAGTATGCAGTGTAGACTTTAGTATTCAGTTTGTAGTATGCAGTGTACACTTTGTAGTATGCAGTGTACACTTTGTAGCATGCAGTGTACACTTTGTAGTATGCAGTGTACACTTTAGTATGCAATGTGCAGTTTGTAGTATGCAGTGCACACTTTGTAGTATGCAGTGTACACTTTGTAGTATGCAGTGTACACTTTAGTATTCAGTTTGTAGTATGCAGTGTACACTTTGTAGTATGCAGTGTACACTTTGTAGTATGCAGTGAACACTTTGTAGTATGCAGTGAACACTTTGTAGTATGCAGTGTACACTTTGTAGTATGCAGTGAACACTTTGTAGTATGCAGTGTACACTTTGTAGTATGTAGTTAGTATGCAGTGAACACTTTGTAGTATGCAGTGAACACTTTGTAGTATGCAGTGAACACTTTGTAGTATGCAGTGTACACTTTGTAGTATGCAGTGTACACTTTGTAGTATGCAGTGTAGACTTTAGTATTCAGTTTGTAGTATGCGGTGTACACTTTGTAGTATGCAGTGTACACTTTGTAGTATGCAGTGTACACTTTGTAGTATGTAGTTAGTATGCAGTGAAGACGTTGTAGTATGCAGTGAACACTTTGTAGTATGCAGTGTAGACTTTAGTATTCAGTTTGTAGTATGCGGTGTACACTTTGTAGTATGCAGTGTACACTTTGTAGTATGCAGTGTACACTTTGTAGTATGCAGTGAACACTTTGTAGTATGCAGTGAACACTTTGTAATATGCAGTGAACACTTTGTAGTATGCAGTGTTCACTTGTTATGTGTTAATAATGAACTGCTACAAACCAAATAGTTTGAAAAGCTTTGTGTCTTTTAAATGTCCTCATAGCAACTCAGTGTTATCACATTGACCATTTATTAACATTTAGTTCATTTATTTTAATTTTACATTTATTACCCGAAAGATATATTCTAAGGGATGTAGATTTGACATAAACACTCATCTTGGAACACGTGTTGTAAAGAGTTTATTGAAATACATTATATTGTCTAATCAATTTATTACATGGATATTTACACTTATGAAATACATTATATAGTCTAATCAATTTATTACATGGATATAAACATTCAACTTATGTTCATTTTTTGGGGGGGGGTTTTGTTATCTTTCTGAAAAACTTGCGCTTGACGATCATTCCTCTCCCGAACCGGTTGTTCTAGTGGGATCTTTCTATGCAAAACGCCTATATCCAAATCATTGTTTAAAAACCAGAATATATATATCTATATATACAAATTATATATATATATATATATACAGTATGAATATTAAGTAGACTTAATGCTGAACCAACCAAATCAGGTGTTGTCTATTTGTGGTAGTTTTGTTTTCTTTCTGCTTGTTTCAACATGTTATTTGTGTTTCTATAATGTTTGTTTTGTTGCTGGTTTTAGTGTGCTGGGAGAAAGGGGTGTGGTTTTATCTGGTGGCGTTTTGAGTGGGAGGAAGTTATTATTTGTTATTTTTTTTGTCTCTCAAGTAAGAATGTTTGTCTCTGAATGTTCCGTTTGATTGACAGGCGTCCGTCAGCGTTCTTCACCGTCTCCACTGCGACGGCAAATAAGATTTGTTAAAATTAGACCTAAAATAGACTCTCTCTCTCTCTGTCTCTGAGATCCCATTTGTTTATCCTTCTTTTCAAAATTGTCTTTAATGAAATTGTGTTGTCACCTTTCCTGCCTCCTGCTTGTTATTTGTTAGAATGAAAGTATGCGTTTCTTGTCGACCCATTTACAATAAAATAAATGATGAAATGAAGAGGGTGGTCGTGTGAGGATCTTCCTTCTGTGGAACACGTGTAAGAGACACAGAACAAATTGTATTCGTTTTAATAGTTTAATTTTGTAGTTAAGCTCTGCTCATTAACACATGAGCGCTCCTCACACACACGGGCGCACACACACACACTTCACAAACACACATACTTCACACACATACACACGGGCGCACACAGAGGTACTCTGAAGAACATGTCAGTGAAACTACAATAACTGGGAGAGAGAACTCATTTTGTGCCTCATTAATTGCCGGGTAGGTTCAGTAATGAAATCAGCTGTTTATTGTGTTAATGTTATCAATCATAATAATCTATCAATCAAATGTGTTAATGAATGATGAGCTGTCAATCACAATAATCTGGGGGTGGCTTCCTGTTAAAGGAGGAAGTAGGAAGGTGGTCCCCGTTCGCTAACAACACAGTCACTTCCTGTTAAAGGAGGAAGTAGGAAGGTGGTCCCCGTTCGCCAACACACAGTCACTTCCTGTTAAAGGAGGAAGTAGGAAGGTGGTCCCCGTTCGCTAACACACAGTCACTTCCTGTTAAAGGAGGGAGTAGGAAGGTGGTCCCCGTTCGCTAACAACACAGTCACTTCCTGTTAAAGGAGGAAGTAGGAAGGTGGTCCCCGTTCGCTAACAACACAGTCACTTCCTGTTAAAGGAGGAAGTAGGAAGGTGGTCCCCGTTCGCTAACACACAGTCACTTCCTGTTAAAGGAGGGAGTAGGAAGGTGGTCCCCGTTCGCCAACACACTGTCACTTCCTGTAGAATGAGAGAGTAGGAAGGTGGTCCCCGTTCGCCAACGCACTGTCACTTCCTGTAGAATGACAGAGTAGGAAGGTGGTCCCCGTTCGCCAACACACAGTCACTTCCTGTTAAAGGAGGAAGTAGGAAGGTGGTCCCCGTTCGCTAACACACAGTCACTTCCTGTTAAAGGAGGGAGTAGGAAGGTGGTCCCCGTTCGCCAACACACTGTCACTTCCTGTAGAATGAGAGAGTAGGAAGGTGGTCCCCGTTCGCCAACGCACTGTCACTTCCTGTAGAATGACAGAGTAGGAAGGTGGTCCCCGTTCGCCAACACACAGTCACTTCCTGTTAAAGGAGGAAGTAGGAAGGTGGTCCCCGTTCGCCAACACACAGTCACTTCCTGTTAAAGGAGGAAGTAGGAAGGTGGTCCCCGTTCGCTAACACACAGTCACTTCCTGTTAAAGGAGGGAGTAGGAAGGTGGTCCCCGTTCGCTAACACACAGTCACTTCCTGTTAAAGGAGGAAGTAGGAAGGTGGTCCCCGTTCGCTAACACACAGTCACTTCCTGTTAAAGGAGGGAGTAGGAAGGTGGTCCCCGTTCGCTAACACACAGTCACTTCCTGTTAAAGGAGGAAGTAGGAAGGTGGTCCCCGTTCGCTAACACACAGTCACTTCCTGTTAAAGGAGGGAGTAGGAAGGTGGTCCCCGTTCGCTAACACACAGTCACTTCCTGTTAAAGAAGGAAGTAGGAAGGTGGTCCCCGTTCGCTAACAACACAGTCACTTCCTGTTAAAGGAGGGAGTAGGAAGGTGGTCCCCGTTCGCTAACACACAGTCACTTCCTGTTAAAGGAGGAAGGTGGTCCCCGTTCGCTAACACACTGTCACTTCCTGTTAAAGGAGGAAGTAGGAAGGTGGTCCCCGTTCGCTAACACACAATCACACCACATACACCCTGTACATTATATACATTACACACCCTGTACATTATATAAATTACACACCCTGTACATTATATACATCCTATGCTGACACATATGGCTGTGGAGTCCAACCAACCAGCTATTATTTCTCCCTCCCTGAGTCAGTAGTCTGTGATAACAGGTCCCTTCCTGAGTCAGTAGTCTGTGATAACAGGTCCTTCCCTGAGTCAGTAGTCTGTGATAACAGGTCCTTCCCTGAGTCAGTAGTCTGTGATAACAGGTCCTTCCCTGAGTCAGTAGTCTGTGATAGCAGGTCCTTCCCTGAGTCAGTAGTCTGTGATAACAGGTCCTTCCCCGAGTCAGTAGTCTATGATAACATGTCCCACCCTGAGCCAGTAGTCTGTGATAACAGGTCCTTCCCTGAGTCAGTAGTCTGTGATAACAGGTCCTTCCCTGAGTCAGTAGTCTGTGATAGCAGGTCCTTCCCTGAGTCAGTAGTCTATGATAACAGGTCCTTCTCTGAGTCAGTAGTCTATGATAACAGGTCCTTCCCTGAGTCAGTAGTCTGTGATAACAGGTCCTTCCCTGAGTCAGTAGTCTGTGATAACAGGTCCTTCCCTGAGTCAGTAGTCTGTGATAACAGGTCCTTCCCTGAGCCAGTAGTCTATGATAACAGGTCCCTCCCTAAGTCAGTAGTCTATGATAACATGATTACTATGATAACTGCGCATTGGTCCTCCGATCCTTCCTACTACACCACCAAAGGACCAAGCAGCGTGGTAAGGAGCAGCGATATCGTTACAATGTAGCTCTGTTTCCCTTTGTAATCCATAATGAATAATGAATAATGTAAACCGGAACAGCTGGTGCTCTCATGCATGGTTCAGTGTTGCTTTCCTCGAAGCGAGAATGTAAGGTATTTAGCTCTGTTTCCCTTTGTAATCCGTAATCCAAAGTTAATAATGAATCATGTATATCGTGCTCATGTATCTTGTTTGTGTAGCAGTATATACGGACTGAAAGGGTTTTCATCAAGCTTGGATTGAGTTTGTGAACCTTCGCAGTTAACTGATAATAAAGAGCGATTCATTGTATATTGACTTCAAGCCACATCCGATGAGCGTCAGAACCTGTTTGATGGTTCGTCAGAGGACGTAGCAGGATGTCTTACAAGATTATTGTCCCGCTCCTTGACTGCGGCAGCTCTAGCCTTTAGCTCAGTGCGGATGTTGTGTGTGTGTGTGTGTGTGTGTGTTTGTTTGTTTGTTTGTGTGTGTGGCATTCAGCAGAAAGTGGCAATACGTAAATTAGTTTTCTCCAACACACACACACAGCCTCCTACATTAGCCTTCTCTCTATACACACTTCGTGGGCGAGGGCAAAGAGCAATTTAGACAAACAAGGTGACGACCTTGCCGTGACCTTTTGCTACATTCTAATGTTCACCCCACAGGGAGAGCAGACTGACACACACACACACACCCACACAGAGCCTGGTGGATCACGGTGGTGGTTGGGTAAATACCTAAAGTGATTCTGCTGGAGCCTCCTGGAGCTCAGAGCTGGACATGCAAGTGTCACTACTAGTTAATGTATACACGCTGCCTGAGAGAGAGAGAGAGGAGGATGTTGTTCAAATGGACAAGAGAGAGAGAGAGAGAGAGAGAGGGAGGGAGAGAAGAGGATGTTGTTCAAATGGACAAGAGAGAGAGAGGAGGATGTTGTTCAAATGGACAAGAGAGAGAGGGAGGGAGAGGAGGATGTTGATCAAATGGACAAGAGAGAGAGAGGAGTCTTCTATTTCAGTTACCTCTCCTCAAGACATTGACACACAGTCCACCTCATTCTCTCTTGTTATATTTCCACTGAACTGTCTCTCTTAGTTTGTAATGAAAGGAAATGTATCGACAACAAGTTTGATGTTGCCGTGTTTAAATTCACCATCTTGAGTCATCCCACTATAAAGCACTGTACGTGACCTTACGTGACCTTTATGTAAATGAGCTAGCAATGTCATAGGCTAGACCCAATCGCAGTAAACCGTAAATCTTAGCAGGATACTACATCTGTAAGGACATTGGTAAGCTTTGATCAATTAAAAAAAACATGAATTAACATATATTAATGTTTATTGCTCTGTTTGTGCCCAGGTGAAACCGAGAAAAGTCATTATTATTTAGAGAGAGTTAGAGAGAGAGAGAGAGAGAGGGATAGAGAGAGAGAGAGAGGGGGAGAGAGAGAGGTGGAGAGAGAGGGATAGAGAGAGAGAGAGACAGAGAGAGAGACAGAGAGAGAGGGATAGAGAGAGAGACAGAGAGAGGGATAGAGAGAGAGACAGAGAGACAGAGAGAGAGAGAGACAGAGAGGGATAGAGAGAAAGAGAGAGAGAGAGGGATACAGAGAGAGAGACAGAGAGAGAGAGAGAGAGAGAGAGACAGAGAGAGGGATAGAGAGAGAGACACAGAGAGAGAGAGACAGAGAGAGACGAGCGACTGGCATCGTACATGTATTGTTTGTTGTCATTATCTGTCTGTTTGTAAAACGGAAAATTCATAAATAAAATAAATAAATAAATAATTCAACTTCTGGTCACGAAGTGTCATGTCGGTTCATCGGTTCACCATCTCATAATACAAGGAAAATGGCCCCATAATGTATCCCTGCCTCGCCTGGTTCTCCAACTACTTCTCAGATAGAGTTCAGTGTGTCAAATTAGGCCTGTTGTCCGGAATTCTAGCAGTCTCTATGGGGGTGCCACAGGGTTCAGTTCTCGGGCCGACTCTTTTCTCTGTATACAGCATTGACGTCGCTCTTGCTGTTGGTGATTCTCTGATCCACCTCTACGCAGACGACACCATTCTGTA
Source organism: Oncorhynchus masou masou (assembly GCF_036934945.1). NCBI lineage: Eukaryota > Metazoa > Chordata > Actinopteri > Salmoniformes > Salmonidae > Oncorhynchus > Oncorhynchus masou. The sequence continues at coordinate 54,410 of NW_027007145.1, read as the reverse complement.
TACTTCTGGCCCTTCTTTGGACACTGTGTTAACCAGACGAGCTTCAATGCCATACAACTCTCCTTCGTGGTCTCCAACTGCTCTTACATGCTAGTAAAACTAAATGCATTCCCTTCAACCGATCGCTGCCCTCACCTGCCCGCCCATCCAGCATCACTACTCTGGACGGTTCTTAGAATATGAGGACAACTACAAAAATCTAGGTGTCTGGTTAGACTGTAAACTCTCCTTCCAGACTCACATTAAGCATCTCCAATCCAAAATTAAATCTAGAATCTGCTTTCTATTTCGCAACAAAGCATCCTTCACTCATACTGCCAAACATACCGTCGTAAAACTGACTATCCTACCAATCCTTGACTTTGGCGATGTAATTTAGAAAATAGCCTCCAACACTCTACTCAGTCAACTGGATGCAGTCTATCACAGTGCCATCCGTTTTGTCACCAAAGCCCCATATACTACCCAACACTGTGACCTGTACGCTCTCGTCGGCTGGCCCTCGCTTCATATTGGTCCCCAAACCCACTGGCTCCAGGTCATCTATAAGTCTTTGCTTGGTAAAGCACCGCCTCATCTCAGCTCACTGGTCACCATAGAAACACCCACCCGTCGTACGCGCTCCAGCAGGTAAATTTCACTGGTCATCCCCAAAGCCAACACCTCCTTTGGCCGTCTTTCCTTCCAGTTCTCTGCTGCCAGTGACTGGAACGAATTGCAAAAATCACTGAAGCTGGAGTCTTATATCTCCCTCACTAACTTTAATTAAACATCAGCTGTCAGAGCAGCTTACCGATCACTGTACCTGTTCATAGCCCATCTGTAAATAGCCCACACAACTACCTCATCCCCATATTATTTTTTGTTTCTTCTCCTTTGCACCCCAGTATCTCCACTTGCACAGTCATCATCTGCACATCTATCACTCCAGTGGTTAATTGCTATATTGTAATTATTTTGGCACTATGGCCTATTTATTGCCTCCCTTATCCTACCTCATTTGCACAAACTGTATATAGATTTCTCTACTGTATTGACTGTATGTTTGTTTATTCCATGTGTTGTTTGTGTCGGACAGCTTTGCTTTATCTTGGCCAGGTTGCAGTAGTAAATGAGAACTTGTTCTCAACTCGCCTACCCGGTTAAATAAAGGTGAAATACAAATAAATAACTCAAATAAAATAATAATACCATTTATACACATTACATTTCACCAGGGCCCACAGTGCACTACGTAGGGAATAGGGTGAACTACGTAGAGAATAGGGTGCACTTTGTAAGAAATAGGGTGCAGTATGTAGGTAATAGGGTGCACTATGTAGGTAATAGGGTGCACTATGTAGGGAATAGGGTGCACTATGTAGGGAATAGGGTGCCATTTGGGACTGGATATTTTTGCGATAGTCATGAAAACAATTTATTTAAATTAACAGATAGGATGTAACCTCCTCTATAACTCACTGTGTTGTAACCTCCTCTATAACTCACTGTGTTGTAACCTCTATAACTCACTGTGTTGTAACCTCCTCTATAACTCACTGTGTTGTAACCTCCTCTATAACTCACTGTGTTGTAACCTCTAGAACTCACTGTGTTGTAACCTCCTCTATAACTCACTGTGTTGTAACCTCCTCTATAACTCACTCTGTTGTAACCTCCTTTATAACTCACTGTGTTGTAGCCTCTAGAACTCACTGTGTTGTAACCTCCTCTATAACTCACTGTGTTGTAACCTCTAGAACTCACTGTGTTGTAACCTGCTCTATAACTCACTGTGTTGTAACCTCCTCTATAACTCACTGTGTTGTAACCTCCTCTATAACTCACTGTGTTGTAACCTCCTCTATAACTCACTGTGTTGTAACCTCCTCTATAACTCACTGTGTTGTAACCTCCTCTATAACTCACTGTGTTGTAACCTCCTCTATAACTCACTGTGTTGTAACCTCCTCTATAACTCACTGTGTTGTAACCTCCTCTATAACTCACTGTGTTGTAACCTCCTCTATAACTCACTGTGTTGTAACCTCTATAACTCACTGTGTTGTAACTTCCTCTATAACTCACTGTGTTGTAACCTCCTCTATAACTAACTGTGTTGTAGCTCTATAACTCACTGTGTTGTAACCTCCTCTATAACTCACTGTGTTGTAACCTCATATATAACTCACTGTGTTGTAACCTCCTCTATAACTCACTGTGTTGTAACCTCCTCTATAACTCACTGTGTTGTAACCTCCTCTATAACTCACTGTGTTGTAACCTCTATAACTCACTGTGTTGTAACCTCCTCTATAACTCACTGTGTTGTAACCTCCTCTATAACTCACTGTGTTGTAACCTCCTCTATAACTCACTGTGTTGTAACCTCTATAACTCACTGTGTTGTAACTTCCTCTATAACTAACTGTGTTGTAGCTCTATAACTCACTGTGTTGTAACCTCCTCTATAACTCACTGTGTTGTAACCTCTATAACTCACTGTGTTGTAACCTCCTCTATAACTCACTGTGTTGTAACCTCCTCTATAACTCACTGTGTTGTAACCTCTAGAACTCACTGTGTTGTAACCTCCTCTATAACTCACTGTGTTGTAACCTCCTCTATAACTCACTCTGTTGTAACCTCCTTTATAACTCACTGTGTTGTAGCCTCTAGAACTCACTGTGTTGTAACCTCCTCTATAACTCACTGTGTTGTAACCTCTAGAACTCACTGTGTTGTAACCTGCTCTATAACTCACTGTGTTGTAACCTCCTCTATAACTCACTGTGTTGTAACCTCCTCTATAACTCACTGTGTTGTAACCTCCTCTATAACTCACTGTGTTGTAACCTCCTCTATAACTCACTGTGTTGTAACCTCCTCTATAACTCACTGTGTTGTAACCTCCTCTATAACTCACTGTGTTGTAACCTCCTCTATAACTCACTGTGTTGTAACCTCCTCTATAACTCACTGTGTTGTAACCTCCTCTATAACTCACTGTGTTGTAACCTCCTCTATAACTCACTGTGTTGTAACCTCTATAACTCACTGTGTTGTAACTTCCTCTATAACTCACTGTGTTGTAACCTCCTCTATAACTAACTGTGTTGTAGCTCTATAACTCACTGTGTTGTAACCTCCTCTATAACTCACTGTGTTGTAACCTCATATATAACTCACTGTGTTGTAACCTCCTCTATAACTCACTGTGTTGTAACCTCCTCTATAACTCACTGTGTTGTAACCTCCTCTATAACTCACTGTGTTGTAACCTCTATAACTCACTGTGTTGTAACCTCCTCTATAACTCACTGTGTTGTAACCTCCTCTATAACTCACTGTGTTGTAACCTCCTCTATAACTCACTGTGTTGTAACCTCTATAACTCACTGTGTTGTAACTTCCTCTATAACTCACTGTGTTGTAACCTCCTCTATAACTAACTGTGTTGTAGCTCTATAACTCACTGTGTTGTAACCTCCTCTATAACTCACTGTGTTGTAACCTCATATATAACTCACTGTGTTGTAACCTCCTCTATAACTCACTGTGTTGTAACCTCCTCTATAACTCACTGTGTTGTAACCTCCTCTATAACTCACTGTGTTGTAACTCCTCTATAACTCACTGTGATGTAACCTCCTCTATAACTCACTGTGTTGTAACCTCTATAACTCACTGTGTTGTAACCTCCTCTATATCTCACTGTGTTGTAACCTCCTCTATATCTCACTGTGTTGTAACCTCCTCTATAACTCACTGTGTTGTAACCTCCTCTATAACTCACTGTGTTGTAACTCCTCTATAACTCACTGTGTTGTAACCTCCTCTAGAACTCACTGTGTTGTAACCTCCTCTATAACTCACTGTGTTGTAACCTCCTCTATAACTCACTGTGTTATAACCTCCTCTATAACTCACTGTGGTGTAACCTCCTCTATAACTCACTGTGTTGTAACTTCCTCTATAACTCACTGTGTTGTAATCTCCTCTATAACTAACTGTGTTGTAGCTCTATAACTCACTGTGTTGTAACCTCCTCTATAACTCACTGTGTTGTAACCTCCTCTATAACTCACTGTGTTGTAACCTCCTCTATAACTCACTGTGTTGTAACCTCCTCTATAACTCACTGTGTTGTAACCTCCTCTATAACTCACTGTGTTGTAACTCCTCTATAACTCACTGTGATGTAACCTCCTCTATAACTCACTGTGTTGTAACCTCCTCTATAACTCACTGTGTTGTAACCTCCTCTATAACTCACTGTGTTGTAACCTCCTCTGTATCTCACTGTGTTGTAACCTCCTCTATAACTCACTGTGTTGTAACCTCCTCTATAACTCACTGTGTTGTAACCTCCTCTATAACTCACTGTGTTGTAACTCCTCTATAACTCACTGTGTTGTAACCTCCTCTATAACTCACTGTGTTGTAACCTCCTCTATAACTCACTGTGTTGTAACCTCCTCTATAACTCACTGTGTTGTAACTCCTCTATAACTCACTGTGATGTAACCTCCTCTATAACTCACTGTGTTGTAACCTCCTCTATAACTCACTGTGTTGTAACCTCTATAACTCACTGTGTTGTAACCTCCTCTATAACTCACTGTGTTGTAACTCCTCTATAACTCACTGTGATGTAACCTCCTCTAGAACTCACTGTGTTGTAACCTCCTCTATAACTCACTGTGTTGTAACCTCCTCTATAACTCACTGTGTTATAACCTCCTCTATAACTCACTGTGGTGTAACCTCCTCTATAACTCACTGTGTTGTAACCTCCTCTATAACTCACTGTGTTGTAACCTCCTCTATAACTCACTGTGTTGTACCCTCCTCTATAACTCACTGTGTTGTAACCTCCTCTATAACTAACTGTGTTGTAGCGTCTGCCAAATGACTTAAATGTAATGTAAATGTAATGTAAATGTAACCTCTATAACTCACTGTGTTGTACCCTCCTCTATAACTAACTGTGTTGTAACCTCTATAACTCACTGTGTTGTACCCTCCTCTATAACTAACTGTGTTGTAACCTCTATAACTCACTGTGTTGTAACCTCCTCTATAACTCACTGTGTTGTAACCTCTAGAACTCACTGTGTTGTAACCTCCTCTATAACTCACTGTGTTGTAACCTCCTCTATAACTCACTGTGTTGTAACCTCCTCTATAACTCACTGTGATGTAACCTCCTCTATAACTCACTGTGTTGTAACCTCCTCTATAACTCACTGTGTTGTAACCTCTATAACTCACTGTGTTGTAACCTCCTCTATAACTCACTGTGTTGTAACCTCTAGAACTCACTGTGTTGTAACCTCCTCTATAACTCACTGTGTTGTAACCTCCTCTATAACTCACTGTGTTGTAACCTCTATAACTCACTGTGTTGTAACCTCCTCTATAACTCACTGTGTTGTAACCTCCTCTATAACTCACTGTGTTGTAGCTCTATAACTCACTGTGTTGTAACCTCCTCTATAACTCACTGTGTTGTAACCTCCTCTATAACTCACTGTGTTGTAACCTCTATAACTCACTGTGTTGTAACCTCTATAACTCACTGTGTTGTAACCTCCTCTATAACTCACTGTGTTGTAACCTCCTCTATAACTAACTGTGTTGTAACCTCCTCTATAACTCACTGTGTTGTAACCTCTATAACTCACTGTGTTGTAACCTCCTCTATAACTCACTGTGTTGTAACCTCCTCTATAACTCACTGTGTTGTAACCTCCTCTATAACTCACTGTGTTGTAACCTCTATAACTCACTGTGTTGTAACCTCCTCTATAACTCACTGTGTTGTAACCTCCTCTATAACTCACTGTGTTGTAACCTCCTCTATAACTCACTGTTTTGTACCTCTATAACTCACTGTGTTGTAACCTCCTCTATATCTCACTGTGTTGTAACCTCCTCTATAACTCACTGTGTTGTAACCTCTATGTATGTGTATATATATGCATGTATACGTGTGTTGTAACCTCTATAACTCACTGTGTTGTAACCGTCTCTGAGCCTGGTAAAGAGGAACGTAGTAGCATGTGGTACAACAGATTGCCATCTAGAGCCTTTTAATTGGAGAGAAGAAGGACTCGTGCAACAGATGTGTTGAATTGTTCCCCTTAAGACCAGTTCTGAAGGTACCTGAACTGTCTGACAAGGCTGACATAAATCAGCCAGTGTTTTATTAAAAATAAATTTCTCATTATAGTCATTTGTCAGCAACAAGACACATGTCAAAGCACTCTCACAGCTCTATATTGGTTTTCTGTGGTATAATTATCTATGATTTACAGCCCTCCAATCCCAGTTGATTATGATGAAGGGTGATTTACATATGTCCAATCCCAGTTGATTATGATGAAGGGTGATTTACATACGTCCAATCCCAGTTGATTATGATGAAGGGTGATTTACATACGTCCAATCCCAGTTGATTATGACGAAGGGTGATTTACATACGTCCAATCCCAGTTGATTATGACGAAGGGTGATTTACATACGTCCAATCCCAGTTGATTATGATGAAGGGTGATTTACATACATCCAATCCCAGTTGATTATGATGAAGGGTGATTTACATACATCCAATCCCAGTTGATTATGATGAAGGGTGATTTACATACATCCAATCCCAGTTGATTATGATGAAGGGTGATTTACATACGTCCAATCCCAGTTGATTATGATGAAGGGTGATTTACATATGTCCAATCCCAGTTGATTATGATGAAGGGTGATTTTCATATGTCCAATCCCAGTTGATTATGATGAAGGGTGATTTTCATACGTCCAATCCCAGTTGATTATGATGAAGGGTGATTTACATACGTCCAATCCCAGTTGATTATGATGAAGGGTGATTTACATATGTCCAATCCCAGTTGATTATGATGAAGGGTGATTTTCATATGTCCAATCCCAGTTGATTATGATGAAGGGTGATTTACATACGTCCAATCCCAGTTGATTATGATGAAGGGTGATTTACAGCCCTCCAATCCCAGTTGAGTATGATGAAGGGTGATTTTCATATGTCCAATCCCAGTTGATTATGATGAAGGGTGATTTACATATGTCCAATCCCAGTTGATTATGATGAAGGGTGATTTACATACGTCCAATCCCAGTTGATTATGATGAAGGGTGATTTACATATGTCCAATCCCAGTTGATTATGATGAAGGGTGATTTACATACATCCAATCCCAGTTGATTATGATGAAGGGTGATTTACATACATCCAATCCCAGTTGATTTTGATGAAAGGTTTAAAAGTGACACCCAGGCTGCCAGTGAACATGTCTCCCTTCTTCCCTCTCCCCATGTACCCAAACACCCCCACCCCATACCCCGCCCCCTTAATCTTCTACCCCCTCACACACTCCTACCCTGCTGGAGGAACAGCATTGAGTAATTGCTCTGTCTAACAACACAGAAATCCTTGAGCCTTGCCCAAACCAGCTGTCCCCAACACACACAGACACACACACTCACACACACACACACACACACACACACACACACATAAACACACACACATACACACACACAACTGTCTCCAACATCACATAAATATGGTGCTGGGAGGATGTCTGAGGCAATGCTCTGACACACCACACACACACACACACACACACACACACACACACACACACCATACACAGTAACACACACACCATACACAGTAACACACACACACACACACACACACACACACACACACACACACACACACACCATACACAGTAACACACACACCATACACAGTAACACACACACACTCCATACACAGTAACACACACACACACCACACACACACACACACACACCATACACAGTAACACACACACCATACACAGTAACACACACACACACCACACACAGCAACACACACCACACACACGCCATACACAGTAACACACACACCACACACACACACCATACACAGTGACACACACACCACACACACACCATACACAGTAGCACACACACCACACACACACCATACACAGTAACACACTCCATACACAGTAACACACACACCATACACAGTAACACACACCACACACCACACACACACCATACACAGCAACACACACCACACACACACACACACCATACACAGCAACACACACCACACACACACCATACACAGTAACACACACTCGTACAGTCATGCTCTGCAGAGAGAGGCTTCTCTGAAGTGTAGCCAGGCTAATTGCTAGGTGGCAGGTCAGAGTGTAACCAGGCTAAATGTTAGGTGGCAGGTCAGAGTGTCGCCAGGCTAAATGCTAGGTGGCAGGTCAGAGTGTAACCAGGCTAAATGCTAGGTGGCAGGTCAGAGTGTAACCAGGCTAAATGCTAGGTGGCAGGTCAGAGTGTAACCAGGCTAAATGCTAGGTGGCAGGTCAGAGTGTAACCAGGCTAAATGCTAGGTGGCAGGTCAGAGTGTAGCCAAGCTAAATGCTAGGTGGCAGGTCAGAGTGTAACCAGGCTAAATGCTTGGTGGCAGGTCAGAGTGTAGCCAGGCTAAATGCTAGGTGACAGGTGTAGTTATCCTCTAGATACTAACAGACCACAGTGTAGTTATCCTCTAGGTACTAACAGACCACAGTCTCAGTGTAGTTATCCTCTAGACACTAACAGACCACAGTGTAGTTATCCTCTAGATACTAACAGACCACAGTGTAGTTATACTCTAGATACTAACAGACCACAGTGTAGTTATCCTCTAGATACTAACAGACCACATTGTAGTTATCCTCTAGATACTAACAGACCACAGTGTAGTTATCCTCTAGATACTAACAGACCACAGTGTAGTTATCCTGTAGATACTAACAGACCACAGTGTAGTTATCCTCTAGATACTAACAGACCACAGTGTAGTTATCCTCTAGATACTAACAGACCACAGTGTAGTTATCCTCTAGATACTAACAGACCACATTGTAGTTATCCTCTAGATACTAACAGACCACAGTGTAGTTATCCTCTAGATACTAACAGACCACAGTGTAGTTATCCTCTAGATACTAACAGACCACAGTGTAGTTATCCTCTAGACACTAACAGACCACAGTGTAGTTATCCTCTAGATACTAACAGACCACAGTCTCAGTGTAATTATCCTCTAGATACTAACAGACCACAGTCTCAGTGTAGTTATCCTCTAGATACTAACAGACCACAGTGTAGTTATCCTCTAGATACTAACAGACCACAGTGTAGTTATCCTCTAGATACTAACAGACCACAGTGTAGTTATCCTCTAGATACTAACAGACCACATTGTAGTTATCCTCTAGATACTAACAGACCACAGTGTAGTTATCCTCTAGATACTAACAGACCACAGTGTAGTTATCCTCTAGATACTAACAGACCACAGTGTAGTTATCCTCTAGATACTAACAGACCACAGTGTAGTTATCCTCTAGATACTAACAGACCACAGTCTCAGTGTAGTTATCCTCTAGATACTAACAGACCACAGTGTAGTTATCCTCTAGATACTAACAGACCACAGTGTAGTTATCCTCTAGATACTAACAGACCACAGTGTAGTTATCCTGTAGATACTAACAGACCAGAGTCTCAGTGTAGTTATCCTCTAGATACTAACAGACCACAGTGTAGTTATCCTCTAGATACTAACAGACCACAGTGTAGTTATCCTGTAGAGACTAACAGACCAGAGTCTCAGTGTAGTTATCCTCTAGATACTAACAGACCACAGTGTAGTTATCCTCTAGATACTAACAGACCACAGTGTAGTTATCCTGTAGATACTAACAGACCAGAGTCTCAGTGTAGTTATCCTCTAGATACTAACAGACCACAGTGTAGTTATCCTCTAGATACTAACAGACCACAGTGTAGTTATCCTCTAGATACTAACAGACCACAGTCTCAGTGTAGTTATCCTCTAGATACTAACAGACCACAGTGTAGTTATCCTCTAGATACTAACAGACCACAGTGTAGTTATCCTCTAGATACTAACAGACCACAGTGTAGTTATCCTCTAGACACTAACAGACCACAGTGTAGTTATCCTCTAGATACTAACAGACCACAGTGTAGTTATCCTCTAGATACTAACAGACCACAGTGTAGTTATCCTCTAGATACTAACAGACCACAGTGTAGTTATCCTCTAGATACTAACAGACCACAGTGTAGTTATCCTCTAGATACTAACAGACCACAGTGTAGTTATCCTCTAGATACTAACAGACCACAGTGTAGTTATCCTCTAGATACTAACAGTCTCAGTGTAATTATCCTCTAGATACTAACAGACCACAGTCTCAGTGTAGTTATCCTCTAGATACTAACATACCACAGTGTAGTTATCCTCTGGTGACAGAATCCCCACTCCACGTTGTGTGTGTGTGTGTGTGTGTGTGTGTGTGTGTGTGTGTGTGTGTGTGTGTGTGTGTGTGTGTGTGTGTGTGTGTGTGTGTGGTGGTTCTCCTCAGCCTCCCTCTGTTCTGTTCTAGAAGGACTGTGTTTCCAAGGACTGGGCATCACAGGAAGACAACGCTCAGTTCTCCTCTCTGTTACTAATAATGAACCCAAACTGAGGCCTCTCCCCCGTTGTGGTCTTTCTGGATGTTTGGCTTGAAACAGATATCCTTCTGTCCTCCCATTGACATGTCTGGTGGGGATCTTTACACACAGCAGAACCAGACGAGAGGCTGCCAGTTGAAGGAGGACTGGGTATCTGTGATGTGCCGAATTACACTTCCTGTTACATGTCCTGGGTTTCAGAGGCTGTCTCATCCCCACCCCATCCTCTCTCTCTCTCGTCTTTCTCGCTCTCTTCATCTCTCGCTGTCATTTCTCTCTCTCTCTCTCTCTGCTTCTCTCTCTCTCTCATCTCTATTTCCCTAACCTCCCTCCCTCCCTCTCCCCATCTCTATTTCTCTCCCTCCCCCCTCTCTCCTCCCATCATCTCCTCTTTCACAGACATACCCTGTCCTCTTGTCACTCCTCTCTCCCCTCCCTCGCCTCCTCTCCCCTCCGTCCCATCCTCCCCTCCCATCCTCCCCTCCTCTCTCCTCCCTCCCTCCCCCATCCCTCCCTCACATCCTCTCCTCTCTCCCCTCCCTCCTCCCTCCCTCCCTCCCTCCCTCCATCCCTCCCTCACATCCTCTCCTCTCTCCCCTCCCTCCCTCCCTCCCTCCCTCCCTCCCTCCCTCCCTCCCTCCCTCCCTCCCTCCCTCCCTCCCTCCCTCCCTCCCTCCCTCTCCCCATCTCTATTTCCCTCCCTCCCTCTCCCCATCTCTCTTTCTCTGTCTGTCACCGTCTACTTTCTGTGGTAGGATTATTTTGTCCGTGTCACTCTACATCACAACATCGTGTGACATCTTCTTTCCTGACTCACACCAATCACTGGGGCACACACACCTACACACCCACACACCACACACACACACGCACGCACGCACGCACGCACGCACGCACGCACACACACACACACACACACACACACACACACACACACACACACACAATCACACACAATCTCTCTCACACACACTCACTCTCTCTCTCTCTCTCTCTCTCTCACATACACCCTCTATCTATCTCTGTCTTTAGAGACATTCTGCCCCCCCCTCTCCTAAAAGGTTGAGGGGAGAGAGGAGAGGATGTGAGGGAGGGATGGAGGGAGGGAGGAGAGGATGTGAGGGAGGATGGAGGGAGGGGGAGGGATGGGAGGGAGGGAGGGAGGGAGAGGGAGAGGATGGGAGGGAGGGGAGAGGGTGGGAGGAGAGAGGAGTGAGAGGAGAGGGTGGGAGGGAGGGAGGGAGGAGAGGAGGATGGGAAGGCGGGAGGGGAGAGAGGAGAGGATGTGAGGGAGGGATGGAGGGAGGGAGGGAGGGAGGGGAGGGAGGAGGATGGGAGTGGGGGAGAGGATGGAGGAGAGAGGAGAGGATGGGGGGAGGGAGAGAGGAGAGAGAGAGGGGAGGGAAGAGAGGAGAGGGAGGGGAGAGAGGAGAGGATGGGAGGAAAGAGGAGAGGATGGGAGGAGAGAGGAGAGGAGGGGAGGGGGGAGAGAGGAGTGACAAGAGGACAGGGTATGTCTGTGAAAGAGGAGATGATGGGAGGGGAGGATGGGAGGAGAGAGAAGGGGAGGATGGGAGGGAGGGGAGAGGAGGGGAGGGAGGGGAGAGGAGGGGAGAGAGGGGAGAGAGGAGAGAGGGGAGGGAAGAGAGGAGAGGGAGGGGAGAGAGGAGAGGATGGGAGGAGAGAGGAGGGGAGGATGGGAGGGAGGGGAGAGAGGAGTGACACGAGGACAGGGTATGTCTGTGAAAGAGGAGATGATGCTTCCTCTGCACTTCCTCTGCTGCCATAGAGGTCGCGCCCTTCAGACGGGTACTGAGGTTTCAACTGACCGCCCCGCTGGTCCCCTGGGCGGGGTTCTGTCAGGTTCATGGGGTCAACCCCGCCCCGCTGGTCCCCTGGGCGGGGTTCTGTCAGGTTCATGGGGTCAACCCCGCCCCGCTGGTCCCCTGGGCGGGGTTCTGTCAGGTTCATGGGGTCAACCCCGAGCAGGACAGCACTCCACCATTGTTTCCCCAGACAACTATGGCCGCTCTCTCTACGTCTAGGGGTCCGAGGCTTAACTAGAGGTTCTGTAACCGTTCTGAATGTGGTGATGTACTGTCCGTCTGTGTCCCTAAGCACTTCACGAGCTCAACAACCTGTCACTCACAACAGCAGGTATCACTTAAATACTGACTGTCACACTATTGTGACTGATCCTGTGTAGCAGATAAACATCCTCTGTACCAGGGGTCTTCAACTCTGACCCTACGAGGTCCGTAGACAGACAGGACTGGGCTGTCACTAGTATCCTGTCTGTGTAGCAGATAAACATCCTCTGTACCAGGGGTCTTCAACTCTGACCCTACGAGGTCCGTAGACAGACAGGACTGGGCTGTCACTAATATCCTGTCTGTGTAGCAGCTAAACATCCTCTGTACCAGGGGTCTTCAACTCTGACCCTACGAGGTCCGTAGACAGACAGGACTGGGCTGTCACTAGTATCCTGTCTGTGTAGCAGATAAACATCCTCTGTACCAGGGGTCTTCAACTCTGACCCTACGAGGTCCGTAGACAGACAGGACTGGGCTGTCACTAGTATACATTTACATTTAAGTCATTTAGCAGACGCTCTTATCCAGAGCGACTTACAAATTGGTGAATTCACCTTCTGACATCAGTGGAACAGCCACTTTACAATAGTGCATCTAAATTTTTTAAGGGGGGGGGGGGTTGAGAAGGATTGCTTTATCCTATCCTAGGTATTCCTTGAAGAGGTGGGGTTTCAGGTGTCTCCGGAAGGTGGTGATTGACTCCGCTGTCCTGGCGTCGTGAGGGAGTTTGTTCCACCATTGGGGGGCCAGAGCAGCGAACAGTTTTGACTGGGCTGAGCGGGAACTGTACTTCCTCAGTGGTAGGGAGGCGAGCAGGCCAGAGGTAGATGAACGCAGTGCCCTTGTTTGGGTGTAGGGCCTGATCAGAGCCTGGAGGTACTGCGGTGCCGTTCCCCTCACAGCTCCGTAGGCAAGCACCATGGTCTTTTAGCGGATGCGAGCTTCAACTGGAAGCCAGTGGAGAGAGCGGAGGAGCGGGGTGACTTGAGAGAACTTGGGAAGGTTGAACACCAGGCACTGCGGCGTTCTGGATGAGTTGTAGGGGTTTAATGGCACAGGCAGGGAGCCCAGCCAACAGGGAGTTGCAGTAATCCAGACGGGAGATGACAAGTGTCTGGATTAGGACCTGCGCCGCTTCCTGTGTGAGGCAGGGGCGTACTCTGCGGATGTTGTAGAGCATGAACCTACAGGAACGGGCCACCGCCTTGATGTTAGTTGAGAACGACAGGGTGTTGTCCAGGATCACGCCAAGGTTCTTAGCGCTCTGGGAGGAGGAAACAATGTATCCTGTCTGTGTAGCAGATAAACATCCTCTGTACCAGGGGTCTTCAACTCTGACCCCATGAGGTCCGTAGACAGACAGGACTGGGCTGTCACTAGTATCCTGTCTGTGTAGCAGATAAACATCCTCTGTACCAGGGGTCTTCAACTCTGACCCTACGAGGTCCGTAGACAGACAGGACTGGGCTGTCACTAGTATCCTGTCTGTGTAGCAGATAAACATCCTCTGTACCAGGGGTCTTCAACTCTGACCCTACGAGGTCCGTAGACAGACAGGACTGGGCTGTCACTAATATCCTGTCTGTGTTACAGCTAAACATCCTCTAGACAGGACTGGGCTGTCACTAATATCCTGTCTGTGTAGCAGCTAAACATCCTCTAGACAGGACTGGGCTGTCACTAATATCCTGTCTGTGTTACAGCTAAACATCCTCTAGACAGGACTGGGATGTCACTAATATCCTGTCTGTGTAGCAGCTAAACATCCTCTAGACAGGACTGGGCTGTCACTAATATCCTGTCTGTGTTACAGCTAAACATCCTCTAGACAGGACTGGGCTGTCACTAATATCCTGTCTGTGTTACAGCTAAACATCCTCTAGACAGGACTGGGCTGTCACTAATATCCTGTCTGTGTTACAGCTGAACATCCTCTAGACAGGACTGGGCTGTCACTAATATCCTGTCTGTGTAGCAGCTAAACATCCTCTAGACAGGACTGGGCTGTCACTAATATCCTGTCTGTGTAGCAGCTAAACATCCTCTAGACAGGACTGGGCTGTCACTAATATCCTGTCTGTGTTACAGCTAAACATCCTCTAGACAGGACTGGGCTGTCACTAGTATCCTGTCTGTGTAGCAGCTAAACATCCTCTAGACAGGACTGGGCTGTCACTAATATCCTGTCTGTGTAGCAGCTAAACATCCTCTAGACAGGACTGGGCTGTCACTAGTATCCTGTCTGTGTTACAGCTAAACATCCTCTAGACAGGACTGGGCTGTCACTAGTATCCTGTCTGTGTTACAGCTAAACATCCTCTAGACAGGACTGGGCTGTCACTAATATCCTGTCTGTGTTACAGCTAAACATCCTCTAGACAGGACTGGGCTGTCACTAATATCCTGTCTGTGTTACAGCTAAACATCCTCTAGACAGGACTGGGCTGTCACTAATATCCTGTCTGTGTTACAGCTAAACATCCTCTAGACAGGACTGGGCTGTCACTAATATCCTGTCTGTGTTTCAGCTAAACATCCTCTAGACAGGACTGGGCTGTCACTAATATCCTGTCTGTGTAGCAGCTGAACATCCTCTAGACAGGACTGGGCTGTCACTAATATCCTGTCTGTGTAGCAGCTGAACATCCTCTAGACAGGACTGGGCTGTCACTAATATCCTGTCTGTGTTACAGCTAAACATCCTCTAGACAGGACTGGGCTGTCACTAATATCCTGTCTGTGTAGCAGCTAAACATCCTCTAGACAGGACTGGGCTGTCACTAGTATCCTGTCTGTGTTACAGCTGAACATCCTCTAGACAGGACTGGGCTGTCACTAATATCCTGTCTGTGTTACAGCTAAACATCCTCTAGACAGGACTGGGCTGTCACTAATATCCTGTCTGTGTTACAGCTAAACATCCTCTAGACAGGACTGGGCTGTCACTAATATCCTGTCTGTGTAGCAGCTGAACATCCTCTAGACAGGACTGGGCTGTCACTAATATCCTGTCTGTGTTACAGCTAAACATCCTCTAGACAGGACTGGGCTGTCACTAATATCCTGTCTGTGTTTCAGCTAAACATCCTCTAGACAGGACTGGGCTGTCACTAATATCCTGTCTGTGTAGCAGCTGAACATCCTCTAGACAGGACTGGGCTGTCACTAATATCCTGTCTGTGTAGCAGCTGAACATCCTCTAGACAGGACTGGGCTGTCACTAATATCCTGTCTGTGTTACAGCTAAACATCCTCTAGACAGGACTGGGCTGTCACTAATATCCTGTCTGTGTAGCAGCTAAACATCCTCTAGACAGGACTGGGCTGTCACTAGTATCCTGTCTGTGTAGCAGCTGAACATCCTCTAGACAGGACTGGGCTGTCACTAATATCCTGTCTGTGTTACAGCTAAACATCCTCTAGACAGGACTGGGCTGTCACTAATATCCTGTCTGTGTTACAGCTAAACATCCTCTAGACAGGACTGGGCTGTCACTAATATCCTGTCTGTGTAGCAGCTGAACATCCTCTAGACAGGACTGGGCTGTCACTAATATCCTGTCTGTGTTACAGCTAAACATCCTCTAGACAGGACTGGGCTGTCACTAATATCCTGTCTGTCTGTGTACCAGCTAAACATCCTCTAGACAGGACTGGGCTGTCACTAATATCCTGTCTGTGTTACAGCTAAACATCCTCTAGACAGGACTGGGCTGTCACTAATATCCTGTCTGTGTTACAGCTAAACATCCTCTAGACAGGACTGGGCTGTCACTAATATCCTGTCTGTGTTACAGCTGAACATCCTCTAGACAGGACTGGGCTGTCACTAATATCCTGTCTGTGTTACAGCTAAACATCCTCTAGACAGGACTGGGCTGTCACTAATATCCTGTCTGTGTAGCAGCTAAACATCCTCTAGACAGGACTGGGCTGTCACTAATATCCTGTCTATCTGTGTAGCAGCTAAACATCCTCTAGACAGGACTGGGCTGTCACTAATATCCTGTCTGTGTAGCAGCTAAACATCCTCTAGACAGGACTGGGCTGTCACTAGTATCCTGTCTGTGTTACAGCTAAACATCCTCTAGACAGGACTGGGCTGTCACTAGTATCCTGTCTGTGTTACAGCTAAACATCCTCTAGACAGTCAGGTCCTTGATGTTCTGTTGTTGTTGTTGTTGTTGTTGTTGTTGAACTCTTTCTGCGTTCCCACAGGGTCGGTACGGCAGGAGAACAGTAAGAACACGAGCTGGCTCAGCGTCGCTTTGTTGTGTGTGTTTGTGTCTCACAGGATCCGCTTTGTTTGGGGGCGAGACAGGAAGTGGTTGCCTTTGATCACCATGGCGAGGGCACGGTGACAGTGACGGGGAGTGTCTGGAATGTCTTGTTGTGTGTGTGTGTGTGTGTGTGTGTGTGTGTGTGTGTGTGTGTGTGTGTGTGTGTGTGTGTGTGTGTGTGTGTGTGTGTCTGCAGGCGTCTGTGAAAACCACGGGGGAACCATTATCCTGTTTACAACACTTAATGAGAGGGGAACACACACACACACACACACACACACACACACACACACACACACACACACACACACACACACACGCCCAAGCCATTATCCTCACTAACAATGCCAATCGTATTAGACATTTGTGTCCATCAGCTAGGCAACGCTATGGTGTCCATCAGCTGGGCAACGCTACAGTGTCCATCAGCTGGGCAACGCTATGGTGTCCATCAGCTGGGACAACGCTATGGTGTCCATCAGCTAGGCAATGCTATGGTGTCCATCAGCTGGGACAACGCTATGGTGTCCATCAGCTGGGCAACGCTACAGTGTCCATCAGCTGGGCAACGCTACGGTGTCCATCAGCTGGGCAACGCTACAGTGTCCATCAGCTGGGCAACGCTACAGTGTCCATCAGCTGGGCAACGCTATGGTGTCCATCAGCTAGGCAATGCTATGGTGTCCATCAGCTAGGCAACGCTACAGTGTTCATCAGCTAGGCAACGCTACAGTGTTCATCAGCTAGGCAACGTTACAGTGTCCATCAGCTAGGCAACGCTACAGTGTTCATCAGCTAGGCAACGTTACAGTGTTCATCAGCTAGGCAACGCTACAGTGTCCATCAGCTGGGCAACGCTACAGTGTCCATCAGCTAGGCAACGCTACAGTGTCCATCAGCTAGGCAACGCTACAGTGTTCATCAGCTGGGCAACGCTACGGTGTCCATCAGCTAGGCAATGCTATGGTGTCCATCAGCTAGGCAACGCTATGGTGTCCATCAGCTGGGCAACGCTATGGTGTCCATCAGCTAGGCAACGCTATGGTGTCCATCAGCTAGGCAACGCTACGGTGTCCATCAGCTGGGCAACGCTATGGTGTCCATCAGCTGGGCAACGCTATGGTGTCCATCAGCTAGGCAACGCTATGGTGTCCATCAGCTAGGCAACGCTACAGTGTTCATCAGCTAGGCAACGCTACAGTGTCCATCAGCTAGGCAACGCTACAGTGTCCATCAGCTAGTCAACGTTACAGTGTTCATCAGCTAGGCAACGCTACAGTGTCCATCAGCTAGGCAACGCTACAGTGTTCATCAGCTAGGCAACGTTACAGTGTCCATCAGCTAGGCAACGCTACAGTGTTCATCAGCTGGGCAACGCTACAGTGTTCATCAGCTAGGCAATGCTATGGTGTCCATCAGCTAGGCAACGCTATGGTGTCCATCAGCTAGGCAACGCTATGGTGTCCATCAGCTAGGCAACGCTATGGTGTCCATCAGCTGGGCAACGCTACAGTGTTCATCAGCTAGGCAACGTTACAGTGTCCATCAGCTGGGCAACGCCACAGTGTCCATCAGCTGGGCAACACTATGGTGTCCATCAGCTAGGCAACGCTATGGTGTCCATCAGCTAGGCAACGCTATGGTGTCCATCAGCTAGGCAACGCTACAGTGTTCATCAGCTAGGCAACGTTACAGTGTCCATCAGCTGGGCAACGCCACAGTGTCCATCAGCTAGGCAACGCTATGGTGTCCATCAGCTAGGCAACGCTATGGTGTCCATCAGCTAGGCAACGCTATGGTGTCCATCAGCTAGGCAACGCTACAGTGTCCATCAGCTAAGCAACGCTACAGTGTCCATCAGCTAAGCAACGCTATGGTGTCCATCAGCTAAACATCAGCATCTATACACATGTAGGATCTTAATTTGAGCCAGTTAGTGATTTATTATGTGGATTATAATTCACATCGGGGTTGAGATGGAAAGTCAAGTCTGAAATTTAGAAAGGGGAAATGATCACTTCAGAAGCCTTTTTAAACCTCAAATACACGACAAGTTTTACACTTCCTGTAACAGGATATTTACCCTGCAATCACACACACACACACACACACACACACAATGTCTCCCTCCCATTTTAGCACTTCCTGCCTTCAGCTTTCAGTACTTCCTGCCTTCAGCTTTCAGTACTTCCTGCCTTCAGCTTTCAGTACTTCCTGCCTTCAGCTTTCAGTACTTTCTGCCTTCAGCTTTCAGTACTTCCTGCCTTCAGCTTTCAGTACTTCCTGCCTTCAGCTTTCAGTACTTCCTGCCTTCAGCTTTCAGTACTTCCTGCCTTCAGCTTTCCGTACTTCCTGCCTTCAGCTTTCCGTACTTCCTGCCTTCAGCTTTCCGTACTTCCTGCCTTCAGCTTTCAGTACTTCCTGCCTTCAGCTTTCAGCACTTCCTGCCTTCAGCT
>NW_027007145.1:20000-32500 GCF_036934945.1 Oncorhynchus masou masou | reverse complement strand
GTGGAGGAGGGTTGAGGAGTCTGGTTCTAAGGTAGAGGAGGGTAGTGGAGGGTTGAGGGGTCTGGTTCTAAGGTAGAGGAGGGTTGTGGAGTCTGGTTCTAAGGTAGATGAGGTAGAGGAGGGTTGTGGGGTCTGGTTCTAAGGTAGAGGAGGTAGAGGAGGGTTGTGGAGTCTGGTTCTAAGGTAGAGGAGGTTTGAGGGGTCTGGTTCTAAGGTAGAGGAGGTAGAGGAGGGTTGAGGGGTCTGGTTCTAAGGTAGAGGAGGTAGAGGAGGGTTGAGGGTTCTGGTTCTAAGGTAGAGGAGGTAGAGGAGGGTTGAGGGGTCTGGTTCTAAGGTAGAGGAGGTAGAGGAGGGTTGTGGAGTCTGGTTCTAAGGTAGATGAGGGTTGAGGGGTCTGGTTCTAAGGTAGAGGAGGGTTGAGGGGTCTGGTTCTAAGGTAGAGGAGGGTTGAGGGTTCTGGTTCTAAGGTAGAGGAGGTAGAGGAGGGTTGAGGGGTCTGGTTCAAAGGTAGAGGAGGGTTGAGGGGTCTGGTTCTAAGGTAGAGGAGGTAGAGGAGAGTTGAGGGTTCTGGTTCTAAGGTAGAGGAGGGTTGAGGGGTCTGGTTCTAAGGTAGAGGAGGGTTGAGGGGTCTGGTTCTAAGGTAGAGGAGGGTAGAGGAGGGTAGAGGGGTCTGGTTCTAAGGTAGAGGAGGGTAGAGGGGTCTTGTTCTAAGGTAGAGGAGGTTGAGGAGGTAGAGGACGTAGAGGAGGGTTGAGGGGTCTGGTTCTAAGGTATAGGAGGGTTGAGGGGTCTGGTTCAAAGGTAGAGGAGGGTAGAGGAGGGTAGAGGAGGTAGAGGAGGGTTGAGGGGTCTGGTTCTAAGGTAGACGAGGGTTGAGGGGTCTGGTTCAAATGTAGAGGTGGTAGAGGAGGGTACAAGTGGTAGAGGAGGGTTGAGGGGTCTCGTTCTAAGGTAGAGGAGGGTAGAGGAGGGTAGAGGGGTCTGGTTCTAAGGTAGAGGAGGGTAGAGGCGGTAGAGGAGGGTAGAGGAGGGTAGAGGGGTCTGGTTCTAAGGTAGATGAGGGTAGAGGTGATAGAGGAGGTAGAGGAGGGTTGAGGGGTTCTAAGGTAGAGGAGGGTGGAGGTGGTATAGGAGGTAGAGGAGGATTGAGGGGTCTGGTTCAAAGGTAGAGGAGTGTAGAGGTGGTAGAGGAGGATCGAGGAGGTAGGGGAGGGTAGAGGGGTCTGGTTCAAAGGTAGAGGAGGTAGAGGAGGGTATAGGAAGTAGAGGAGGGTTGAGGGGTCTGGTTCTAAGGTAGAGGAGGTAGAGGAGGTTAGAGGTGGAGGAGGGTAGAGGAGGGTAGAGGAGGTAGAGGTGGAGGAGGGTTGAGGAGGGTAGAGGAGGTAGAGGTGGAGGAGGATTGAGGAGATAGAAGTGGAGGAGGGTTGAGGAGGTTGGGTAGAGGAGGTTGGGTGTAGGTGGGTAGAGGAGGGTTGAGGAGGTGGAGGTGGAGGAGGGTTGAGGAGGTAGATGAGGGTGGAGGAGGGTTGAGGAGGTAGAGGTGGAGGAGGGTTGAGGAGATTGGGAGGGAGAGGAGGGTTGAGGAGGGTAGAGGAGGTTTGAGGAGGGTAGAGGAGGTTTGAGGAGGGTAGAGGAGGTTTGAGGAGGATAGACGAGGGTTGAGGAGGGTAGAGGAGGGTTGAGGAAGGTAGAGGAGGTAGAGGAGGGTAGAGGAGGGTTGAGGAGGGTTGAGGAGGTTGAGGAGGGTAGAGGAGGGTTGAGGAGGGGTAGAGGAGGGTTTGAGGAGGATAGAGGAGGGTTGAGGAGGGTAGAGGGACGGTGGAGGAGGTTTGAGGAGGGTAGAGGAGGGGTAGAGGAGGGTGGAGGAGGGTAGAGGAGGTTTGAGGAGGGTAGAGGAGATTTGAGGAGGGATAGAGGAGGGTTGGAGGAGGGTAGAGGAGGGTTGAGGAAGGTAGAGGAGGGTAGAGGAGGGTGGAGGAGGAGGGTTTGAGGAGGGTAGAGGAGGATAGAGGAGGGTGGAGGAGGAGGAGGGTGGAGGAGGGTTGAGGAGGTAGATGAGGGTGGAGGAGGGTAGAGGTAGATGAGGGTTGAGGAGGAGGGTGGAGGAGGGTTGAGGAGGGTAGAGGAGGGTGGAGGAGGTTTGAGGAGGGATGAGGTAGAGGAGGGTTGGAGGAGGGTTGAGGAGGATAGAGGAGGGTAGAGGAGGTTGATGAGGAGATGGGGTGGAGGGTGGAGGAGGGTTGAGGAGGGTTGAGGAGGGTTGAGGAGGGTAGAGGAGGTTTGAGGAGGTTTGAGGAGGGTGGAGGAGGGTTGAGGAGGGTAGAGGAGGGGGTAGAGGAGGATAGAGGAGGGTGGAGGAGGGTTGAGGAGGGGTAGAGGGTAGAGGTTTGGAGGAGGGTGGAGGAGGGTTGAGGAGGTTTGAGGAGGGTGGAGGAGGGTTGAGGAGATAGATGAGGGGTTGAGGAGGTAGATGAGGGTTGAGGAGGTAGATGAGGGTTGAGGAGGTAGATGAGGGTTGAGGAGGTAGAGGAGGGTTGAGGAGGTAGAGGAGGGTAGAGGAGGTTTGAGGAGGTAGAGGAGGGTTGAGGAGGTAGATGAGGGTGGAGGAGGGTTGAGGAGGTAGAGGAGGGTGGAGGAGGGTTGAGGAGGGTAGAGGAGGTAGAGGAGGTTTGAGGAGGGTGGAGGAGGGTAGAGGAGGATAGAGGAGGAGGGTAGAGGAGGGTAGAGGAGGTTTGAGGAGGGTGGAGGAGGGTTGAGGAGGTAGATGAGGGTGGAGGAGGTAGAGGAGGGTGGAGGAGGTAGAGGAGGTAGAGGAGGTAGATGAGGTTGTGTAGACATTCAGCCTACTGAGCATCTGTGTTCCTTTATTCAGGTCTGATTTCAGAGCCAGCTGTGATGTTTCTGCTACTGTCAACACACACACACCCCGTGGATTGTCTGCCTCCCTCCCTCCCTCCCTCCCTCCTGCTTGGCTCTCCATCCTATTCTAATGCATGCCTGCATCCCCAACCCCTCCCACACACAGTGCCTCAGGACAGACAGACTGACCATATGTTCGTATGTCCACAGTGCCTCAGGACAGACAGACAGTAATGTCTCTGCTGCATCAGTTAGTGGAGGAAGTCTCAGTCCTGCTGTTCACACTGGATCCATGACACACACACACACACACACACACACACACACACACACTGACACACACACACACACACACACACACACACACACACACACACACACACACACACACACACACACACACACACACACTCACTCAGACACACTGACACATACACACTGACACACACACACACACACACACACACACACACACACACACACTGAAACACACACACACACTGTCACATACACTGACACACACTGACACACACACACACTGACACACACACACTGACACACACTGACACACACACTGACACACACACTGACACAAACACACACACCCACACACACTGACACACACACACTTACACACACACACTGACACACACTGACACACACACAATGACACACACACTGAGACACACACACACTGACACACACACTGAGACACACACTGACACACACACTGAGACACACACACACTGACACACACACTGACACACACACTGACACACACACTGAGACACACACTGACACACACACTGAGACACACACTGACACACACACTGAGACACACACACACTGACACACACACTGACACACACACTGAGACACACACACACTGACACACACACTGAGACACACACTGACACACACACTGACACACACACTGAGACACACACACACACACCCCCACACACACTGACACACACACAGACACACACACTGAGACACACACACAGACACACACACTGACACACACACACACAGACCCCCACACACACTGACACACACACCCACACACACACCCCCACACACACTGACACACACACTGACACACACACTGACACACACACTGACACACACACTGACACACACACCCCCACACACACTGACACACACACTGACACACACACTGACACACACACTGACACACACACTGACACACACACTGACACACACACTGTCTCTCTCCCTGTGCAGTAAACAACTGCTGTTGCTCCCGGGGTCTTGCCAGGATGACCCAGAGCTAGGGTACGTCTCAAATGAATCCCTATTCTCTACCAAGTGAGTAGGGTCTAAAGTAGTGTACTATGTAGGGAATAGGGTCTAAAGTAGTGTACTATGTAGGGAATAGGGTCTAAAGTAGTGTACTATGTAGGGAATAGGGTCTAAAGTAGTGTACTATGTAGGGAATAGGGTCTAAAGTAGTGTACTATGTAGGGAATAGGGTCTAAAGTAGTGTACTATGTAGGGAATAGGGTCTAAAGGAGTGTACTATGTAGGGAATAGGGTCTAAAGTAGTGTACTATGCAGGGAATAGGGTCTAAAGGAGTGCACTATGTAGGGAATAGGGTCTAAAGTAGTGTACTATGTAGGGAATAGGGTCTAAAGTAGTGTACTATGCAGGGAATAGGGTCTAAAGGAGTGCACTATGTAGGGAATAGGGTCTAAAGTAGTGCACTATGTAGGGAATAGGGTTTAAAGTAGTGTACTATGTAGGGAATAGGGTCTAAAGTAGTGTACTATGTAGGGAATAGGGTCTAAAGTAGTGTACTATGTAGGGAATAGGGTCTAAAGTAGTGTACTATGTAGGGAATAGGGTCTAAAGTAGTGTACTATGTAGGGAATAGGGTCTAAAGGAGTGTACTATGTAGGGAATAGGGTCTAAAGGAGTGTACTATGTAGGGAATAGGGTCTAAAGTAGTGTACTATGTAGGGAATAGGGTCTAAAGTAGTGTACTATGTAGGGAATAGGGTCTGAAGTTGTGTACTATGTAGGGAATAGGGTCTGAAGTAGTGTACTATGTAGGGAATAGGGTCTGAAGTAGTGTACTATGTAGAGAATAGGGTCTAAAGTAGTGTACTATGTAGGGAATAGGGTCTAAAGGAGTGTACTATGTAGGGAATAGGGTCTAAAGGAGTGTACTATGTAGGGAATAGGGTCTAAAGTAGTGTACTATGTAGGGAATAGGGTCTAAAGTAGTGTACTATGTAGGGAATAGGGTCTGAAGTTGTGTACTATGTAGGGAATAGGGTCTGAAGTAGTGTACTATGTAGGGAATAGGGTCTGAAGTAGTGTACTATGTAGAGAATAGGGTCTAAAGTAGTGTACTATGTAGGGAATAGGGTCTAAAGTAGTGCACTATGTAGGGAATAGGGTCTGAAGTAGTGTACTATGTAGGGAATAGGGTCTGAAGTAGTGTACTATGTAGGGAATAGGGTCTGAAGTAGTGTACTATGTAGGGAATAGGGTCTAAAGTAGTGTACTATGTAGGGAATAGGGTCTAAAGTAGTGTACTATGTAGGGAATAGGGTCTGAAGTAGTGTAATATGTAGGGAATAGGGTCTAAAGTAGTGTACTATGTAGGGAATAGGGTCTAAAGTAGTGTACTATGTAGGGAATAGGGTCTAAAGGAGTGTACTATGTAGGGAATAGGGTCTGAAGTAGTGTACTATGTAGGGAATAGGGTCTAAAGTAGTGTACTATGTAGGGAATAGGGTCTAAAGTAGTGTACTATGCAGGGAATAGGGTCTAAAGGAGTGTACTATGTAGGGAATAGGGTCTGAAGTAGTGTAATATGTAGGGAATAGGGTCTAAAGTAGTGTACTATGTAGGGAATAGGGTCTAAAGGAGTGTACTATGTAGGGAATAGGGTCTGAAGTAGTGTACTATGTAGGGGATAGGGTCTAAAGGAGTGTACTATGTAGGGAATAGGGTCTAAAGTAGTGCACTATGTAGGGAATAGGGTCTAAAGTAGTGTACTATGTAGGGAATAGGGTCTAAAGTAGTGTACTATGTAGGGAATAGGGTCTAAAGTAGTGTACTATGTAGGGAATAGGGTCTAAAGTAGTGCACTATATGACACGTGTCTCCTGCTAGGTGTTGTCTGAGTTCCTAACACACCTGTCTGATTCAGTTCCTAACACACCTGTCTGATTCAGTTCCTAACACACCTGTCTGATTCAGTTCCTAACACACCTGTCTGATTCAGTTCCTAACACACCTGTCTGATTCAGTTCCTAACACACCTGTCTGATTCAGTTCCTAACACACCTGTCTGATTCAGTTCCTAACACACCTGTCTGATTCAGTTCCTAACACACCTGTCTGATTCAGTTCCTAACACACCTGTCTGATTCAGTTCCTAACACACCTGTCTGATTCAGTTCCTAACACACCTGTCTGATTCAGTTCCTAACACACCTGTCTGATTCAGTTCCTAACACACCTGTCTGATTCAGTTCCTAACACACCTGTCTGATTCAGTTCCTAACACACCTGTCTGATTCAGTTCCCAACACACCTGTCTG
The DNA here is from genome assembly GCF_036934945.1 of Oncorhynchus masou masou. Taxonomy (NCBI): domain Eukaryota; kingdom Metazoa; phylum Chordata; class Actinopteri; order Salmoniformes; family Salmonidae; genus Oncorhynchus; species Oncorhynchus masou. The sequence continues at coordinate 26,062 of NW_027007145.1, read as the reverse complement.
ATTCAGTTCCTAACACACCTGTCTGATTCAGTTCCTAACACACCTGTCTGATTCAGTTCCCAACACACCTGTCTGATTCAGTTCCCAACACACCTGTCTGATTCAGTTCCCAACACACCTGTCTGATTCAGTTCCTAACACACCTGTCTGATTCAGTTCCTAACACACCTGTCTGATTCAGTTCCTAACACACCTGTCTGATTCAGTTCCTAACACACCTGTCTGATTCAGTTCCTAACACACCTGTCTGATTCAGTTCCTAACACACCTGTCTGATTCAGTTCCTAACACACCTGTCTGATTCAGTTCCTAACACACCTGTCTGATTCAGTTCCTAACACACCTGTCTGATTCAGTTCCTAACACACCTGTCTGATTCAGTTCCTAACACACCTGTCTGATTCAGTTCCTAACACACCTGTCTGATTCAGTTCCTAACACACCTGTCTGATTCAGTTCCTAACACACCTGTCTGATTCAGTTCCTAACACACCTGTCTGATTCAGTTCCTAACACACCTGTCTGATTCAGTTCCTAACACACCTGTCTGATTCAGTTCCTAACACACCTGTCTGATTCAGTTCCTAACACACCTGTCTGATTCAGTTCCTAACACACCTGTCTGATTCAGTTCCTAACACACCTGTCTGATTCAGTTCCTAACACACCTGTCTGATTCAGTTCCTAACACACCTGTCTGATTCAGTTCCTAACACACATGTCTGATTCAGTTCCTAACACACCTGTCTGATTCAGTTCCTAACACACCTGTCTGATTCAGTTCCCAACACACCTGTCTGATTCAGTTCCCAACACACCTGTCTGATTCAGTTCCCAACACACCTGTCTGATTCAGTTCCTAACACACCTGTCTGATTCAGTTCCTAACACACCTGTCTGATTCAGTTCCTAACACACCTGTCTGATTCAGTTCCTAACACACCTGTCTGATTCAGAGGGGTTACGTTCCTAACACACCTGTCTGATTCAGAGGGGTTAGGTTCCTAACACACCTGTCTGATTCAGAGGGGTTACGTTCCTAACACACCTGTCTGATTCAGAGGGGTTATGTTCCTAGCACACCTGTCTGATTCAGAGGGGTTAGGTTCCTAACACACCTGTCTGATTCAGAGGGGTTTTGTTCCTAGCACACCTGTCTGATTCAGAGGGGTTACGTTCCTAGCACACCTGTCTGATTCAGAGGGGTTATGTTCCTAGCACACCTGTCTGATTCAGAGGGGTTAGGTTCCTAACACACCTGTCTGATTCAGAGGGGTTAGGTTCCTAACACACCTGTCTGATTCAGTTCCTAACACACCTGTCTGATTCAGTTCCTAACACACCTGTCTGATTCAGAGGGTTATAGGGAATAGTGTCCTAACACACCTGTCTGATTCAGAGGGGTTAGGTTCCTAACACACCTGTCTGATTCAGAGGGGTTAGGTTCCTAACACACCTGTCTGATTCAGTTCCTAACACACCTGTCTGATTCAGTTCCTAACACACCTGTCTGATTCAGAGGGGTTACGTTCCTAACACACCTGTCTGATTCAGAGGGGTTAGGTTCCTAACACACCTGTCTGATTCAGAGGGGTTACGACTTCCTAGCATACCTGTCTGATTCAGAGGGGTTACGACTACTAACACACCTGTCTGATTCAGAACCTGGGGTTGTTCCTAGCACACCTGTCTGATTCAGAGGGTTTACGTTCCTAACACACCTGTCTGATTCAGTAGGGGTTACGTTCCTAACACACCTGTCTGATTCAGAACCTGGGTTACGTTCCTAACTACACCTGTCTGATTCAGAGGGTTGGGTTACGTTCCTAACACACCTGTCTGATTCAGAGGGGGGTTGTTCCTAACACACCTGTCTGATTCAGAGGGGTTATAGTTCAGAACATTCAGGTGTCCTACTGACTCGGTATCCCCCTTTCTCTTCCTTAATGACCATATAGGGCTAATTGGCCTCTGGTCTAGAGTAGTGCACTATATAGGTGAATAGGGTCTAAAGTAGAGCACAAAACAGGGGTACGGTCTAAAGTGTTGTGCACTATACAGGGAATATGGTCTAAAGTAGTGCACTATATAGAATAGGGTTGGGTTGTTAGAGCACTATATAGGAATAGTGTCTAAAGTAGAGCACTATATAACCTGGGAATAGTGTCTAAAGTAGTGCACTATATAGGTTGTTATAGTGTCTAAAGTAGTGCACTATAGACTACAGTAATAGTGTTGGGTTGTTATAGAGTAGTAACTATATAGGGAATAGTGTAACCTAAAGTAACCTGTGTTGGGTATATAGGGAATAGTGTCTAAAGTAGGTGTTACTATACTAGGGAATAGTGTTGGGTTGTAGTAGACACTATATAGGGAATAGTGTCAGAAAGTAGTTGGGCTGTTATAGATTACAGTAGACAGTAACCTGGTGTTGGGTTGTTATAGACTACAGTAACCTGGTGTTGGGTTGTTATAGACTACAGTAACCTGGTGTTGGGTTGTTATAGACTACAGTAACCTGGTGTTGGGTTGTTATAGACTACAGTAACCTGGTGTTGGGTTGTTATAGACTACAGTAACCTGGTGTTGGGTTGTTATAGACTACAGTAACCTGGTGTTGGGTTGTTATAGACTACAGTAACCTGGTGTTGGGTTGTTATAGACTACAGTACCCTGGTGTTGGGTTGTTATAGACTACAGTACCCTGGTGTTGGGTTGTTATAGACTACAGTAACCTGGTGTTGGGTTGTTATAGACTACAATAGACAGTACCCTGGTGTTGGGTTGTTATAGACTACAGTAACCTGGTGTTGGGTTGTTATAGACTACAGTAACCTGGTGTTGGGTTGTTATAGACTACAATACCCTGGTGTTGGGTTGTTATAGACTACAGTAACCTGGTGTTGGGTTGTTATAGACTACAGTAACCTGGTGTCGTGTTGTTATAGACTACAGTAACCTGATGTTGGGTTGTTATAGACTACAGTAACCTGGTGTTGGGTTGTTATAGACTACAGTAACCTGGTGTTGGGTTGTTATAGACTACAGTAACCTGGTGTTGGGTTGTTATAGACTACAGTAACCTGGTGTTGGGTTGTTATAGACTACAGTACCCTGGTGTTGGGTTGTTATAGACTACAGTACCCTGGTGTTGGGTTGTTATAGACTACAGTAACCTGGTGTTGGGTTGTTATAGACTACAATAGACAGTAACCTGGTGTTGGGTTGTTATAGACTACAGTAACCTGGTGTTGGGTTGTTATAGACTACAGTAACCTGGTGTTGGGTTGTTATAGACTACAATACCCTGGTGTTGGGTTGTTATAGACTACAGTAACCTGGTGTTGGGTTGTTATAGACTACAGTAACCTGGTGTCGTGTTGTTATAGACTACAGTAACCTGATGTTGGGTTGTTATAGACTACAGTAACCTGGTGTTGGGTTGTTATAGACTACAGTAACCTGATGTTGGGTTGTTATAGACTACAGTAACCTGGTGTTGGGTTGTTATAGACTACAGTAACCTGGTGTTGGGTTGTTATAGACTACAGTAACCTGATGTTGGGTTGTTATAGACTACAGTAACCTGGTGTTGGGTTGTTATAGACTACAGTAAACTGGCCTGGTTTAATCATAATTGGAGCAGAATTCAAGTTGAAGCCTCTGATTCTTGTTGTGCTATTTGTGGGTTGGATAAAAGAGATGATTTCAGCTCTGTGTGGATCTGCGTATCGACGGTGGTGTTACCCTGCATGTGCCCCGTATATGAGGAGAGAAAAACAAAGCTTTGTTAATTAAATAGGACCAATTAGCTAAGAGGCACGGAAGGAGACGCAGCCAAGAAAAACAACAACAATCACTAGGAAGACACTCAACAATCTGCTGATCATTATCAGTCCGTCTGTCTGTCACTCTCTGTCTGGCTCTATGTCTCTCTGGGTCTCTCTGTCACTCTCTGTTTCTCTGTCTCTCTCTCTCTCTCTCTCTCTCTGTCACTCTCTCTTTCTCTCTGTCTCTTTACTTTATCTCTCTCTCTCTCTCTCTCTCTCTCTCTGGGGCTCTGTGGTTCGTTTCTGTGTTTGTGAACAGAGCCCCAGGTTTGGGAATCGCTTCCTTTTAGGTGGTTGTAGAATTTAACAGCTCTTTTCTGGATTTTGATAATTAGTCTCTCTCTCTGTTTCTCTGTCTCTCTGTCTCTCTCTCTCTCTCTCTCTGTCTCCCTCTCTCTCTGTCTCTCTGTCTCTCTCTCATAGAGCAGAACCATCAAGACAATTTCACTTCTCAGTTTCACTGCTGATTCTAAGGAGCTGAAATTCTAAAGAATTCTAAAGCCTGTTGTCTGCTCCTCGCTGCGCTCTCTGACTCACAGAGAGAGAGAGAGGGAGGGAGAGAGAGAGAGAGAGAGAGACAGAGAAACAGAGAAACAGAGAGAGACGGAGAGAGAGAGAGAGAGAGAGAGACAGAGAAACAGAGAGAGACGGAGAGAGAGAGAGAGAGAGAGAGAGAGAGAGAGAGAGAGAGAGAGAGAGAGAGAGAGACAGAGAAACAGAGAGACGGAGAGAGAGAGAGAGAGAGAGAGAGAGAGAGAGAGAGAGAGAGAGAGAGAGAGAGGCTTGAACATAGAATTATAAATTAGGATACTGGAATGGACATGAACGTTCCCTATGCTGGGATGAAGGTCAGGGAGTTGGTCAACCATTGTTTGCCAGTGCTGTGATAAAATAATGAATGAATCTGAAGGTTTTTTCTGCACTGTTTGTCTGCTAGCCAGACACTATTAACTACCAACATGCCAACATTTACATTCTGTCACGTTCTGACCATCGTTCCTGTGTGTTTTCCTTGTTTTAGTGTTGGTCAGGACGTGAGCTGGGTGGGCATTCTATGTTGTGTGTCTGGTTTGTCTATTTCTATGTTTGGCCTGATATGGTTCTCAATCAGAGGCAGGTGTTAGTCATTGTCTCTGACTGGGAACCGTATTTAGGTGGCCTGTTTTGTGTAGGGTTTTGTGGGTGATTGTTCCTGTCTCTGTGTTTGTTGCACCAGATAGGGCTGTTTTGGTTTTTTCACATTTCTTGTTTTGTAGATTGTTCATCTTTATTAAAGATGTTTACCAGTAACCACGCTGCGTTTTGGTCCTTCTCTCTTTCCCCAGAAGAAAACCACTACATATACACCATCTATACACAATATATATATACACCATCTATACACAATATATATATATACACCATCTATCTGTAATATATATACACCATCTATACACAATATATATTTACACCATCTATACACAATATATATATACACCATCTATACAAAATATATATATACACCATCTATACACAATATATATATACACCATCTATACACAATATATATATACACCATCTATACACAATATATATATATACACCATCTATACACAATATATATACACCATCTATACACAATATATATATATACACCATCTATACACAATATATATATACACCATCTATACACAATATATATATACACCATCTATACACAATATATATATACACCATCTATACACAATATATATATACACCATCTATACACAATATATATATACACCATCTATCTGCAATATATATATACACCATCTATACACAATATATATATATATACACCATCTATACACAATATATATATATATACACCATCTATACACAATATATATATACACCATCTATCTACAATATATATATATACACCATCTATCTACAATATATATATACACCATCTATACACAATATATATATATACACCATCTATCTACAATATATATACACCATCTATCTACAATATATATATATACACCATCTATACACAATATATATATATACACCATCTATCTACAATATATATACACACCATCTATACACAATATATATATATACACCATCTATACACAATATATATATACACCATCTATACACAATATATATATACACCATCTATCTTCAATATATATACACCATCTATACACAATATATATATACACCATCTATACACAATATATATACATACGCATTCAAACA
>NW_027007145.1:10000-15000 GCF_036934945.1 Oncorhynchus masou masou | reverse complement strand
CTGTCAACCATGGTTACCTGCAAGGAAACACGTGCTGTCATCACTGCTTTGCACAAAAAGGCTTCACAGGCAAGGATATTGCTGCCAGTAAGATTGCACCTAAATCAACCATTTATCGGATCATCAAGAACTTCAAGGAGAGAAAGCGGTTAAATTGTTGTGAAGAAGACTTCAGGGTGCCAAAAAAGCAAGCGCCAGGACCGTCTCCTAAAGTTGATTTAGCTGCGGGTTTCGGGGCACCACCAGTACAGAGCTTGCTCGGGAATGGCAGCAGGCAGGTGGGAGCGCATCTGCACGTACTGTGAGGTGAGGACTTTTGGAGGATGGCCTGGGGTCAGGAAGGGCAGCAAAGAAGCCACTTCTCTCCAGGAAAAACATCAGGGACAGACTGATATTCTGCAAAAGGTACAGAGATTGGACTGCTGAGGACTGGGGTAAAGTCATTTTCTCTGATGAATCCCCTTTCCGTTTGTTTGGGTTATCCGAAAAAATCTTGTCCGGAGAACATCCCTCTAACCTCCTCCCATACCCCCCCAGCCATCCCTCTACCCTCTTCCCATACCCCCTCAACCATCCCTCTACCCTCTTCCCATACCCCCTCAGCCATCCCTCTACCCTCTTCCCATACCCCCTCAGCCATCCCTCTACCCTCCCCCCATACCCCCCATACCCCCTCAGCCATCCCTCTACCTTCTTCCCATACCCCCTCAGCCATCCCTCTACCCTCTTCCCATACCCCCTCAGCCATCCCTCTACCCTCTACCCTCCCCCATTCCCCCTCAGCCATCCCTCTACCCTCCTCTCATACCCCCTCCCCATCCCTCTACCCTCTTCCCATACCCCTTCAGTCATCCCTCTACCCTCCTCCCATACCCCCTCAACCATCCCTCTACCCTCTTCCCATACCCCCTGCCCATCCCTCTCCCTCCTCCCCTCCCCTCCATTGCTGTTATTGTATTTTTCTCTCCTTTTCTCTCAGCCTGGTTTGGTCTCTGTCCTTTTCCCTCAGCCTGGTTTGGTCTCTGTCCTTTTCCCTCAGCCTGGTTTGGTCTCTGTCCTTTTCCCTCAGCCTGGTTTGGTCTCTGTCCTTTTCCCTCAGCCTGGTTTGGTCTCTCTCCTTTTCCCTCAGCCTGGTTTGGTCTCTGTCCTTTTCCCTCAGCCTGGTTTGGTCTCTGTCCTTTTCCCTCAGCCTGGTTTGGTCTCTCTCCTTTTCCCTCAGCCTGGTTTGGTCTCTGTCCTTTTCTCTCAGCCTGGTTTGGTCTCTGTCCTTTTCTCTCAGCCTGGTTTGGTCTCTGTCCTTTTCCCTCAGCCTGGTTTGGTCTCTGTCCTTTTCCCTCAGCCTGGTTTGGTCTCTCTCCTTTTCTCTCAGCCTGGTTTGGTCTCTCTCCTTTTCCCTCAGCCTGGTTTGGTCTCTCTCCTTTTCCCTCAGCCTGGTTTGGTCTCTCTCCTTTTCCCTCAGCCTGGTTTGGTCTCTGTCCTTTTCCCTCAGCCTGGTTTGGTCTTTCTCTCCTTTTCCCTCAGCCTGGTTTGGTCTCTCTCTCCTTTTCCCTCAGCCTGGTTTGGTCTCTGTCCATTTCCCTCAGCCTGGTTTGGTCTCTGTCCTTTTCTCTCAGCCTGGTTTGGTCTTTCTCTCCTTTTCCCTCAGCCTGGTTTGGTCTCTGTCCTTTTCCCTCAGCCTGGTTTGGTCTCTCTCCTTTTCCCTCAGCCTGGTTTGGTCTCTGTCCTTTTCCCTCAGCCTGGTTTGGTCTCTCTCATTTTCCCTCAGCCTGGTTTGGTCTCTCTCCTTTTCCCTCAGCCTGGTTTGGTCTCTCTCCTTTTCCCTCAGCCTGGTTTGGTCTCTGTCCTTTTCCCTCAGCCTGGTTTGGTCTCTCTCCTTTTCCCTCAGCCTGGTTTGGTCTCTCTCCTTTTCCCTCAGCCTGGTTTGGTCTCTGTCCTTTTCCCTCAGCCTGGTTTGGTCTCTGTCCTTTTCCCTCAGCCTGGTTTGGTCTCTCTCCTTTTCCCTCAGCCTGGTTTGGTGTCTGTCCTTTTACCTCAGCCTGGTTTGGTCTCTCTCCTTTTCCCTCAGCCTGGTTTGGTCTCTCTCCTTTTCCCTCAGCCTGGTTTGGTCTCTCTCCTTTTCCCTCAGCCTGGTTTGGTCTCTGTCCTTTTCTCTCAGCCTGGTTTGGTCTTTCTCTCCTTTTCCCTCAGCCTGGTTTGGTCTCTGTCCTTTTCCCTCAGCCTGGTTTGGTCTCTCTCCTTTTCCCTCAGCCTGGTTTGGTCTCTCTCCTTTTCCCTCAGCCTGGTTTGGTCTCTCTCCTTTTCCCTCAGCCTGGTTTGGTCTCTGTCCTTTTCCCTCAGCCTGGTTTGGTCTCTCTGTCCTTTTCCCTCAGCCTGGTTTGGTCTCTCTGTCCTTTTCCCTCAGCCTGGTTTGGTCTCTCTCCTTTTCCCTCAGCCTGGTTTGGTCTCTGTCCTTTTCCCTCAGCCTGGTTTGGTCTCTGTCCTTTTCCCTCAGCCTGGTTTGGTCTTTCTCTCCTTTTCCCTCAGCCTGGTTTGGTCTCTCTCCTTTTCCCTCAGCCTGGTTTGGTCTCTGTCCTTTTCCCCCAGCCTGGTTTGGTCTTTCTCTCCTTTTCCCTCAGCCTGGTTTGGTCTCTCTCCTTTTCCCTCAGCCTGGTTTGGTCTCTGTCCTTTTCCCCCAGCCTGGTTTGGTCTCTGTCCTTTTCCCTCAGCCTGGTTTGGTCTCTGTCCTTTTCTCTCAGGCTGGTTTGGTCTTTCCTTTTCCCTCAGCCTGGTTTGGTCTTTCTCTCCTTTTCCCTCAGCCTGGTTTGGTCTTTCTCTCCTTTTCCCTCAGCCTGGTTTGGTCTCTCTCCTTTTCCCTCAGCCTGGTTTGGTCTTTCTCTCCTTTTCCCTCAGCCTGGTTTGGTCTCTGTCCTTTTCCCTCAGCCTGGTTTGGTCTCTGTCCTTTTCTCTCAGGCTGGTTTGGTCTCTGTCCTTTTCCCTCAGCCTGGTTTGGTCTCTCTCCTTTTCCCTCAGCCTGGTTTGGTCTCTCTGTCCTTTTCCCTCAGCCTGGTTTGGTCTCTCTCCTTTTCCCTCAGCCTGGTTTGGTCTCTCTCCTTTTCCCTCAGCCTGGTTTGGTCTCTGTCCTTTTCCCTCAGCCTGGTTTGGTCTCTCTCCTTTTCCCCCAGCCTGGTTTGGTCTCTCTCCTTTTCCCTCAGCCTGGTTTGGTCTCTCTCTCCTTTTCCCTCAGCCTGGTTTGGTCTCTCTCCTTTTCCCTCAGCCTGGTTTGGTCTCTGTCCTTTTCCCTCAGCCTGGTTTGGTCTCTCTCCTTTTCCCTCAGCCTGGTTTGGTCTCTGTCCTTTTCCCTCAGCCTGGTTTGGTCTCTCTCCTTTTCCCTCAGCCTGGTTTGGTCTCTGTCCTTTTCCCTCAGCCTGGTTTGGTCTCTCTCCTTTGCCCTCAGCCTGGTTTGGTCTCTGTCCCGTGCCGTGGTTGTAGCAACGGTGCCCGGCGTTTGAACACGCTTCATCAATGACTTTATCTGTGTTTGTCCAGCCTCCCAGAACCACCGCATGGAAACACACACACACACACACACACACACACACACACACACACACACACACACACACACACACACACACACACACACACACACACACACACACAGACACACACACTCCCTCACTCCATTGTGCCACCAATGCCTTTGTCTGGTTTTCAGAGACTAGCGATGACACGGGAATACCAATGACGACAGGGAGAGAGAACAGACAGGGAGATATATATTGAAGGAAGAGAGGGGGAGGAGAGAGAGAGAGAGGGGGAGGAGAGAGAGAAAGAGAGAGAGGGGGAGGAGAGAGAGAGAGAAGGCGAGAGAGAAAGAGAGAAGTAAGAACCCATCTGTGTCCCAAATGGTACCCCATTCCATAATATTGTGGATGACTTTTGACCAGGGTCCATTGGCCAGATAGTGTACTACATAGGGAATAGGGTGCCATTTGATGTGTTCCATCCATTGTGTGGCTGGACCATTGTGAGCCGTGGTGTGTTGAATGACAGGTTGACAGACAGTCGTTCTACAGGTAGATGAATACATTGTAACAGTGTTGATGTGAAGTGAGGTTAGCAGCCAGATAAGTACCTGGCTAACAGCTCTGGTGTATCCAAAATAGATCCCTATTCACTATGTAGAACCCTATGGGTCCTGGTCTAAAGTAGTGCACTATATAGGGAATAGGGTGCCATAGGGCTCTGGTCTAAAGTAGTGCACTATATATAGGGAATAGGGTGCCATAGGGCTCTGGTCTAAAGTAGAGCACCATATATAAGGAATAGGGTGCCATAGTGCTCTGGTCTAAAGTAGTGCACTATATAGGGAATAGGGTGCCACAGGGCTCTGGTCTAAAGTAGTACAGAGTAGGTAGGGAAAGAGTTCCAAATGGCAACCTATTCCCTATATAGTGCACTAACAGGGCCAATAGGACTCTGGTCTAAAGTAGTGCACTATATAGGGAATAGGGTTCTATAGGGCTCTGGTCTAAAGCAGTGCACTATATAGGGAATAGGGTTCAATAGGGCCCTGGTCTAAAGTAGTGCACTATATAGGGAATAGGTTGCCATAGGGCCCTGGTCTAAAGTAGTGCACTATATAGGGGATAGGGTTCCATAGGGCTCTGGTCTAAAGTAGTGCACTACATAGGGAATCGGGTGTCATTTGGGAGGCCTTCCCTCTTTCCCTGTCAGCCTGTTTAACATGGAATACAGCATTTACTCCTCCATGTACTGTTTATAGTTTTAGGGTTTATAGTTATAGGGTTTATAGTTTAAGGGTTTATAGTTTTAGGGTTTATAGTTATAGGGTTTATAGTTTAAGGGTTTATAGTTTTAGGGTTATTAGTTTAAGGGTTTATAGTTTTAGGGTTTATAGTTATAGTGTTTATAGTTTTAGGGTTTATAGTTATAGTGTTTAGAGTTTAAGGGTTTATAGTTTTAGGGTTATTAGTTTAAGGGTTTATAGTTTTAGGGTT
>NW_027007145.1:0-5000 GCF_036934945.1 Oncorhynchus masou masou | reverse complement strand
CCCAGCTGTGTGTGAGGGCATTATGGTACTGACAGCCCAGCTGTGTGTGAGGGCATTATGGTGCTGACAGCCCAGCTGTGTGTGAGGGCATTATGGTGCTGACAGCCCAGCTGTGTGTGAGGGCATTATGGTGCTGACAGCCCAGCTGTGTGTGAGGGCATTATGGTGCTGACAGCCCAGCTGTGTGTGAGGGCATTATGGTATTGAGATCCCAGCTGTGTGTGAGGGCATTATGGTGCTGACAGCCCAGCTGTGTGTGAGGGCATTATGGTACTGACAGCCCAGCTGTGTGTGAGGGCATTATGGTGCTGACAGCCCAGCTGTGTGTGAGGGCATTATGGTGCTGACAGCCCAGCTGTGTGTGAGGGCATTATGGTGCTGACAGCCCAGCTGTGTGTGAGGGCATTATGGTGCTGACAGCCCAGCTGTGTGTGAGGGCATTATGGTGCTGACAGCCCAGCTGTGTGTGAGGGCATTATGGTGCTGACAGCCCAGCTGTGTGTGAGGGCATTATGGTGCTGACAGCCCAGCTGTGTGTGAGGGCATTATGGTGCTGACAGCCCAGCTGTGTGTGAGGGCATTATGGTGCTGACAGCCCAGCTGTGTGTGAGGGCATTATGGTGCTGACAGCCCAGTTGTGTGTGAGAGCATTATGGTGCTGACAGCCCAGCTGTGTGTGAGGGCATTATGGTGCTGACAGCCCAGCTGTGTGTGAGGGCATTATGGTGCTGACAGCCCAGCTGTGTGTGAGGGCATTATGGTACTGACAGCCCAGCTGTGTGTGAGGGCATTATGGTGCTGACAGCCCAGCTGTGTGTGAGGGCATTATGGTACTGAGATCCCAGCTGTGTGTGAGGGCATTATGGTACTGACAGCCCAGCTGTGTGTGAGGGCATTATGGTGCTGACAGCCCAGCTGTGTGTGAGGGCTTTATGGTGCTGACAGCCCAGCTGTGTGTGAGGGCATTATGGTGCTGACAGCCCAGCTGTGTGTGAGGGCATTATGGTGCTGACAGCCCAGCTGTGTGTGAGGGCATTATGGTGCTGACAGCCCAGCTGTGTGTGAGGGCATTATGGTGCTGACAGCCCAGCTGTGTGTGAGGGCATTATGGTGCTGACAGCCCAGCTGTGTGTGAGGGCATTATGGTGCTGACAGCCCAGCTGTGTGTGAGGGCATTATGGTGCTGACAGCCCAGCTGTGTGTGAGGGCATTATGGTGCTGACAGCCCAGCTGTGTGTGAGGGCATTATGGTGCTGACAGCCCAGCTGTGTGTGAGGGCATTATGGTGCTGACAGCCCAGCTGTGTGTGAGGGCATTATGGTGCTGACAGCCCAGCTGTGTGTGAGGGCATTATGGTGCTGACAGCCCAGCTGTGTGTGAGGGCATTATGGTGCTGACAGCCCAGCTGTGTGTGAGGACATTATGGTGCTGACAGCCCAGCTGTGTGTGAGGGCATTATGGTGCTGACAGCCCAGCTGTGTGTGAGGGCATTATGGTGCTGACAGCCCAGCTGTGTGTGAGGACATTATGGTGCTGACAGCCCAGCTGTGTGTGAGGGCATTATGGTACTGACAGCCCAGCTGTGTGTGAGGGCATTATGGTGCTGACAGCCCAGCTGAGTGTGAGGGCATTATGGTGCTGACAGCCCAGCTGTGTGTGAGGGCATTATGGTGCTGACAGCCCAGCTGTGTGTGAGGGCATTATGGTGCTGACAGCCCAGCTGTGTGTGAGGGCATTATGGTGCTGACAGCCCAGCTGTGTGTGAGGGCATTATGGTGCTGACAGCCCAGCTGTGTGTGAGGACATTATGGTGCTGACAGCCCAGCTGTGTGTGAGGGCATTATGGTGCTGAGATCCCAGCTGTGTGTGAGGGCATTATGGTGCTGACAGCCCAGCTGTGTGTGAGGGCATTATGGTGCTGACAGCCCAGCTGTGTGTGAGGGCATTATGGTGCTGACAGCCCAGCTGTGTGTGAGGGCATTATGGTGCTGACAGCCCAGCTGTGTGTGAGGGCATTATGGTACTGACAGCCCAGCTGTGTGTGAGGGCATTATGGTGCTGACAGCCCAGCTGTGTGTGAGGGCATTATGGTGCTGACAGTAGAAGGTTATTATTTTATTCCAGGTCTCTACACTCTTAGACAAAAGGGCTTCCTAAAGGGTTCTTCAACACAGAACTCGTTTTCATTGTCATCCAGTCATTCAGTCAATACATTATACATCATATTATCTTTACATACGGGCCAACTGGGGCCTCTGTTTTATTCTGAGAGGAGGGGGAGGAGAGAGGAGGGGGAGGAGGAGGGGGAGGAGAGGAGCGGAGGAGAGGAGAGAAGAGAGAGGAGAGGAGAGGAGAGAGAGGAGAGGAGAGGAGAGGAGGAGGAGGAGAGAGGGGAGAGAGGAAGAGAGGAGAGAAGAGAGGAGGGGGAGGAGAGGAGGGAGGGGGAGGAGAGAGGGGAGAGAGGAAGAGAGGAGAGGAGAGGAAGAGAGGAGAGGGAGAGGAGGAGAGGAGAGGAGAGTGGAGGGGGAGGAGAGAGGGGAGAGAGGAGGAGAGGAGAGGAGAGAGGAGGGGAGGGGGGGGAGAGAGGGGGAGAGGAGGGGAGAGAGGAGGGGGAGGAGAGAGGGGGAGAGGAGGAGGAGAGGAGAGGGAGAGAGGAGGGGGAGGAGGAGAGGAGGAGGGAGGAGAGGAGAAGAGAAAGGAGGGGAGGAGAGAGGGGAGAGGGGAGGAGAGGAGAGGAGGGGGAGGAGAAAGGGGAGAGAGGAGGAGAGGAGAGGGTAGGGTAGATGGTAGGGTAAAGGGTAGAAGGTAGGGTAGAGGGTAGGAGAGTCTGGAGGGGGTAGAGGGTAGGTTAGAGGGTAAGGTAGAGGGTAGGGGCGTCTGGAGGGGGTAGAGAATAGGAGAGTCTGGAGGGGGTAGAGGGTAGGGTAGAGGGTAGGAGAGTCTGGAGGGGGTAGAGGGTAGGGTAGGAGAGTCTGGAGGGGGTAGGAGGTAGGGTAGAGGATATGAGAGTCTGGAGGGGTAGAGGGGGGTAGAGGGTAGGAGAGTCTGGAGGGGGTAGAGGGTAGGGTAGAGGGTAGGAGAGTCTGGAGGGGGTAGGGTAGAGGGTAGGAGAGTCTGGAGGGGGTAGGAGGTAGGGTAGAGGATATGAGAGTCTGGAGGGGGTAGGGTAGAGGATAGGAGAGTCTGGAGGGGGTAGATTGCTACTAAATGATCTATCATTGAACTCTCTCCAAAAGAGTCTATATTCCCCTGGCACAGATCTTACACAGTTCATATCAGACAAGGAGCTTAATTTATATTCAATCTAAATTTAGGCAGCAGCATGCTAGAAGGGGGGCTGCATATTTTACATCCAACCATCTCTCGAGTATCAACGCTTAGAGAGTTGAAATGATGGTGTTGAAATCATCACAGTGCAATTTCTTTTCTCAGGCCCTTCCCCCAAAACCCTCCCACCATCTCTCTCTCTCTCTCTCTCTCTCTCTCTCTCTCTCTCTCTCTCTCTCTCTCTCTCTCTCTCTCTCTCTCTCTCTCCTCTCTCTCTCTCTCTCTCTCTCTCTCTCTCTCTCTCTCTCTCTCTCTCTCTCTCCCTCTCTCTCTCTCTCTCTCTCTCTCTCTCTCTCTCTCTCTCTCTCTCTCTCTCTCTCTCTCTCTCTCTCTCTCTCTCTCTCTCTGTCTCTCTCTCTCTCTCTCTCTCTCTCTCTCTCTCTCTCTCTCTCCCTCTCTCTCGCCCGTCCTCCTTCTCTCTCTCTCTCTCTCTCTCTCTCTTCCGTCCACCCCCCCTCCTCTCTCTCTCTCTCTCCTCCTCCGCCTGTCCTCCATCTCCCTCTCTCTCTCTCTCTCTCTCCCCCTCTCTCTCGCCCGTCTTCCTCTCTCTCTCTCGCCCGTCCTCCTCTCTCTCTCTCCGCCTTCTCTCTTTCTCTCTCTCTCTCTCTCTCTCTCTTTCTCTCTCTATCTCTCTCACCCTCTCTCTCTCCCTCTCTCTCCCCCGCCCGCCCGCCTTCCTCCCAAAACTCAGAGAGACCGCTCAAGAATATTTCACATTTGAAACCAATTTGAATTGTCAAACTGTTTGTATTCTACCGTTCCAGGTCTGACAGACGATGGGAAAAAGGGCTGTGCTAATTTAGGAATATCAATATTGGATCTCGACGAAGTGTTTTTAATAGTTTTAACCAGCTACTTGTAAAAGTTCCGCGTGTTTGAAGAATGATGGGTCTTTTGTATGGCTGCGTCAATTCGAATCTGGTATCAGAACAAGTTATAACACTGAGTCACTGATTGTACTCTATGGATTTTTTATTCACTAAGCAATAAATGGCAAATGCAACGTTCGTATCGACGGGCTCGCTGTAACACCACGCAGGGCAGAACAGAGAACTGACAGGATGTACGTAAACAGCTGTCCTTATACTGTGATAGACATAGTTCCAACCCGTCTGTTGGCCTATCACAGTAGAGGCTGGGCGTGGTTTAGACTTGCTCAGCCTATCACATGCGCTCAGGCTGGTCCCCGCCTCCTTGCGCTTCTTGGAGTCCTCCCTCCGTCGATGTATAGATCCTTACTGTTCTGGTATCACAGCCTAGTTATAACAGTTGCTCAGCTCCTGCTATTGTGTTGTTCAGTATTTATCCATCTCAGTTAAACCTCGTGATGACCACCCCTCCCTATCACAACTTTGTAAGATACAAGCAAGTCACACCATGTGCTCAATATTGTCACATACAAACGCAAGGACCAAGCATCTGCTGGGCTGTTATCTACAGTTTTGCAACATGCAGGTCACACCATGTTACTCAGTTTTTGTCACACACACACAAACAGGCAAGTAGATGTAGCAAGCAGTTGTTTAATCTCATGATGATGCCCATGTGCACAAATGCAGATACCTCACACAGCCAAGATCAGATAATATTTAATCATATATATGGTAATGGCTATAATGTAAAACACAGAATCCCACAACCTGTGTCCCAAATTGCCCCCTTTTCCCTACATA
>NW_027007144.1:0-2297 GCF_036934945.1 Oncorhynchus masou masou | reverse complement strand
TTAACATTTACATTACATTTAAGTCATTTAGCAGACGCTCTTATCCAGAGCGACTTACAAATTGGTGAATTCACTTTACAATAGTGCATCTAAATCATTTAAGGGGGGGGGGGTGAGAAGGATTACTTATCCTATCCTAGGTCGTTCTGTAGTTATTATCTGAACCAAGGGAAAGGAACTGTGATTGGGTAGGAAACAGGAGGTGTGTCTTCTGATTGGTGACTGATTGGGGAATGATGATTTTCACCTGTGAGGGGAGAAGGAGAGAAAACACTGGATATAGACACACCCACAGGATACCTGTTTCCGTAACACTCCCACCCTTAAAACCTGTTAGAGATCGGGCTACTTTTTTCAACATTCTGTTAAAATCGCGCAACATTTCAACGTCCTGCTACTCATGCCAGGAATATAGTATATGCATATGATTAGTATGTGTGGATAGAAAACACTCTGAAGTTTAAAACTGGTTAACTTCTTGAAACTCCCCATCCCGGATCCGGGTTTGTGACTAAAGCCTCAGGCTCATTAGCATAACGCAACGTTAACGATTTCTGAAAATCGCAAATAAAATGAAAATAATGCGTCTGCTCTCAAGCTTAGCCTTTTCTTAACAACACTGTCATCTCAGATTTTCAAAATATGCTTTTGAACCATAGAAATTGACTAATTTGTGTAAGAGTATGCAAAGCTAGCATAGCATTTTGAGTAGCATTTAGCACGCAACATTTTCACAAAAACCAGATAACCAAATAAATAAAATCATTTACCTTTGAAGAGCTTCTGATGTTTTCAATGAGGAGACTCTCAGTTACATACCAAATGCGCAGTTTTTCCTGAAAGCGTCTGTGTGTAGGAGAAATCGTTCCGTTTTCTACATTGCGTCTGGCTACCGAAACGAACCGAAAATTCAGTCACCTACAACGTAAAACTTTTTCCGGATTAACTACATAATATCGACCGAAACATGGCAAACGTTGTTTGGAATCAATCCTCAAGGTGTTTTTTCACATATCTCTTCATTGATATGCAGTTCGTGGAAGCTTGCTTTCCTCTCTGTATCGCATGGAAAAATACTGGCAGGTGACTTTTGCGCACCAATTTCGGGCGCAGGACACCGGGCGGACACCTGGTAAATGTGGTCTCTTATGGTCAATCTTCCAATGATCTGCCTATAAATACGTCACAATGCTGCAGACACCTTGGGGAAACGACAGAAAGGGCAGGCTCATTCCTCTCGCATTCACAGCCATATAAGGAGACAATGGAAAACAGAGCCTCAAAATCCTTGTCATTTCCTGGATGCCATCTCATCTTGGTTTTGCCTGAAGCTCACGTTCTAGGGCACGCACAGAGAATATCTTGGTATTTCTGGACACGTCAGAGTGTTTTCTTTCGAATGCTATCAATTATATGCATAGTCGAGCATCTGTTTGTGACAAAATATCTTGTTTAAAACGGGAACGTTTTTCATCCAAAAATGAAATAGCGCCCCCATAGATGTAAGAGGTTAAATGATGTCTGTGACTATAACAGAACGTGTTTCATGGTCAAAAATCGCAAGGAAACCTGATCACAATATTGACAAAGAAAAAAAATCAATCCGTCAGTCTCTTGTCTATTGCAAGTTATAATAGATAGCGACCGACTTACAGTTCCTACAGCTTCCACACGATGTCGCCAGTGTTGTGAATTCTATGCAGGTAAATCCTTGGTCATATGAGTAATAGGCACATCCTCTCATCGGGTACACAGCAGGAAGAAATGGAAGGGGGAAAGTGGACTACGTTTTCCAAACTTGCTCCTATTGAATACAGATCGCTCCGTGATCAATTTGATTGTTTACTAATACCTAAAGTTGGATTACACAAATAGTTAAGTGTTTTGTCAAAGTTTATAGGCAACTTATTTAATTTAAAAAAATAATGTTGCGTTTAGAAACTGTGTTTTTCCTGGATCACACAGTCTTCATAAATGGACATTTTGGGTATACAAGGGCCGATTTAATCGAAAAAAGACCCAATTGTGTTGTTTATGGGACATATAGGAGTGCCAACAAAGAAGCTCGTCAAAGGTAATGAATGTTTTATATTTTATTTCTGCGTTTTGTGTAGCGCCGGCTACGCTAATTCTTTTGTTTACGTCCCCTTCTGGTATTTCGGGGTGTTGCATGCTATCAGATAATAGCTTCTCATGCTTTCGCCGAAAAGCATTTTAAAAATCTGACTTGTTGGCTAGATTCACAACAAGTGTAGCTTGAATTGAGTACCCTGCATGTGTGTTTCAATGAAGTCCAC
>NW_027007143.1:0-2298 GCF_036934945.1 Oncorhynchus masou masou | reverse complement strand
GTACACTATACTTGCTTGTTTTGTCACAAACTGAAACTAGGTGAACTATTAGAATTTTAGCAACCAAGAAATGCCAATTTCGGCATAGTGCATCTTTAATATACAAAACATCTCTGCATGGTTTGGTGAAGTTTAATTATGAGAACATTTACAAAGAGGTTGAACGAGATCGAAACATTTGGGAGAAGTTGCCTGCTTCCTTACCAACAAGGGTTGCTTCCATGAAGATGAGTGTTGCCACGTATTAATTTCCGTAGCAATGACAATTCCACTCTTTCCAACACTAGGTTATTGGTTAAGGATTGATAAACTTGTACGTAAATACCTTTGGAATGGAAAACATCCAAAGATCCGGTTTGAGGTACCGGATCTTGCCTTACCAAAATGTTTATATTTCCCACCAGTCCTTCCAGATACGCCTACTCATGGTTAGATCAGTCTACATCAGTCTCTTGGAAAGCTTTTGAGGAGGAACTCATTTTTCCTATTAGATTACAATACGTGTTATTTTCTGGTATAACTATTAAGAAATGCATGTTAATTCTATGGTTCCATTATCTCTAATACTAAATATAATTTTGGGTGGGTTGAGAAGTGAATAGGTGTAACTGGAAGAGGCATCTCCATACCCCTCTGTGGCATAACCAGGCTGTTACTTCAGGTAATAAAGAATTTGAGTCAAAAGTCTGGGCTGCAAAATGGGTCAATAATCTAGAGGAAATACATGTATTTAACTCAGAGGGTCTCCTTAGTTTTCAGTTTGCCAGGGTCATCGTTCTTTCTTCATCTTAGACTAGGGTCAGCACCTATGGGATCCCATGGGGTACGCGTTTGGGAAGGAACCCTGTGATTGGATGGGAATGTTAAAAAAATTCACTGAGGTTGTGTCAGTTATTTACTCTCATCTTCAATTACTAAAGCGGAAAGATCTTTCAATTGTTAAAGCGTGGACAAAGGATATGACTATTGATGATGAGGCTATTGATTGGGAGAATGTCTGAGAGAATATACACTGCTAAAAAAAATAAAGGGAACACTAAAATAACACATCCTAGATCTGAATGAATGAAATATTCTTATTAAATACTTTTTTCTTTACATAGTTGAATGTGCTGACAACAAAATCACACAAAAATGATCAATGGAAATCAAATTTATCAACCCATGGAGGTCTGGATTTGGAGTCACACTCAAAATTAAAGTGGAAAACCACACTACAGGCTGATCCAACTTTGATGTAATGTCCTTAAAACAAGTCAAAATGAGGCTCAGTAGTGTGTGTGGCCTCCACGTGCCTGTATGACCTCCCTACAACGCCTGGGCATGCTCCTGATGAGGTGGCGGATGGTCTCCTGAGGGATCTCCTCCCAGACCTGGACTAAAGCAACTCCTGGACAGTCTGTGGTGCAACGTGGCGTTGGTGGATGGAGCAAGACATGATGTCCCAGATGTGCTCAATTGGATTCAGGTCTGGGGAACAGGCGGGCCAGTCAATAGCATCAATGCCTTCCTCTTGCAGGAACTGCTGACACACTCCAGCCACATGAGTTCTAGCATTACATTACATTACATTTAAGTCATTTAGCAGACGCTCTTATCCAGAGCGACTTACAAATTGGTGAATTCACCTTCTGACATCCAGTGGAACAGCCACTTTACAATAGTGCATCTAAGTCATTAAGGGGGGGGTGAGAAGGATTACTTATCCTATCCTAGGTATTCCTTGAAGAGGTGGGGTTTCAGGTGTCTCCGGAAGGTGGTGATTGACTCCGCTGTCCTGGCGTCGTGAGGGAGTTTGTTCCACCATTGGGGGGCCAGAGCAGCGAACAGTTTTGACTGGGCTGAGCGGGAACTGTACTTCCTCAATGGCAGGGAGGCGAGCAGGCCAGAGGAGGATGAACGCAGTGCCCTTGCTTGGGTGTAGGGCCTGATCAGAGCCTGGAGGTACTGCGGTGCCGTTCCCCTCACAGCTCCGTAGGCAAGCACCATGGTCTTGTAGCGGATGCGAGCTTCAACTGGAAGCCAGTGGAGAGAGCGGAGGAGCGGGGTGACGTGAGAGAACTTGGGAAGGTTGAACACCAGACGGGCTGCGGCGTTCTGGATGAGTTGTAGGGGTTTAATGGCACAGGCAGGGAGCCCAGCCAACAGCGAGTTGCAGTAATCCAGACGGGAGATGACAAGTGCCTGGATTAGGACCTGCGCCGCTTCCTGGGTGAGGCAGGGTCGTACTCTGCGGATGTTGTAGAGCATGAACCTACAGGAACGGGCCACCGCCATGATGTTGGCATTGTCTTGCAT
>NW_027007142.1:0-2298 GCF_036934945.1 Oncorhynchus masou masou | reverse complement strand
TAAGTGGATGGGTCTCAGAAGGTGTAAACGGAAGGTGTAAACGGTACAGCCAAATGGATACTTGCATGGTAGCAATGTCAGAAATAGATACTGTATATTATTTTCTTTATATTGACACTATGTACAAGAACAATATCAATAATTATATCAGTGATAGATGAGGTAGTTATGCATAAAATCAGGCATAAGTGGCTGAGCAGCAGGATAAAAACAAGTTGTAGCAGCAACGTATGGCGTTTGTCTCAAGAACGGAGATCTACAGACACACCTGGAGATCTACAGACACACACATCAAGAAATTAGTACGGAAGTTAATGCTTGGTCGCAAATGGGTCTTCCAAATGGACAATGACCCCAAGCATATTTCCAAAGTTGTGGCAAAATGGCTTAAGGACAACAAATTCAAGGTATTGGAGGGCCAACACAAAGCCCTGACCTCAATCCTATAGAAAATGTGTGGGCAGAACTGTGTGTGCGAGCAAGGAGGCCTACAATCCTGCCTCAGTTACAGCAGCTCTGTCAGGAGGAATGGGCCAAAATTCACCCATCTTATTGTGGGAAGCTTGTGGAAGGCTACCCAAAACGTTTGACCCAAGTTAAACAATTTAAAGGCAATGCTACCAAATTCTAATTGAGTGTATTTAAACTTCTGATCCACTGGGAATGTGATGAAATAAATAAAGGCTGAAATAACTCATTCTCTCTACTATTATTCTGACATTTCACATTCTTCAAATAAACTGGTGATCCTAACTGACCTAAAACAGGGAATTTTACTAGGATTAAATGTCAGGAATTGTAAAAACTGAGTTCAAATGTATTTGGCTAAGGTGTATGTAAACATCTGACTTCAACTGTGTATGTGTGTGTATATATATATATACACTGCACAAAAAAAATAAAGGGAACACTAAAATAACACATCCTACATCTGAATGAATGAAATATTATTATTAAATACTTTTTTCTTTACATAGTTGAATGTGCTGACAACAAAATCACACTAAAATTATCAATGGAAATCAAATTTATCAACCCATGGAGGTCTGGATTTGGAGTTCTTTGGATGCAACTCAGCATTCTTTGTCCTCCAAACACGTCCTCCAACTATTTTGGTTTCATCTGACCATATGACATTCTCCCAATCTTCTTCTGGATCATCCAAATGCTGTCTAGCAAACTTCAGACGGGCCTGGACATGTACTGGCTTAAGCAGGGGGACACGTCTGGCACTGCAAGATTTGAGTCCCTGGCGGCGCAGTGTGTTACTGATGGTAGGCTTTGTTACTTTGGTCCCAGCTCTCTGCAGGTCATTCACTAGGTCCCCCCGTGTGGTTCTGGGATTTTTGCTCACCATTCTTGTGATCATTTTGACCCCACGGGTTGAGACCTTGCGTGGAGCCCCAGATCGAGGGAGATTATCAGTGGTCTTGTATGGCTTCCATTTCCTAATAATTGCTCCCACAGTTGATTTCTTCAAACCAAGCTGCTTAGCTATTGCAGATTCAGTCTTCCCAGCCTGGTGCAGGTCTACAATTTTGTTTCTGGTGTCCTTTGACAGCTCTTTGGTCTTGGGCATAGTGGAGTTTGGAGTGTGACTGTTTGAGGTTGTCGACAGGTGTCTTTTATACTGATAACAAGTTCAAACAGGTGCCATTAATACAGGTAACGAGTGGAGGACAGAGGAGCCTCTTAAAGAAGAAGTTACAGGTCTGTGAGAGCCAGAAATCTTGCTTGTTTGTAGGTGACCAAATACTTATTTTCCACCATAATTTGCAAATAAATTCATTAAAAATCCTACAATGTGATTTTCTGGATTTTTTTTTTCTCATTTTGAAGTGTACCTATGATGAAAATTACAGGCCTCTCATCTTTTTAAGTGGGAGAACTTGCACAATTGGTGGCTGAATAAATACTTTTTTGCCCCACTGTATATGTGTATATTTGATAAAATGTAAGTAAAAAATACAAAATAAAAACACTAGGCTGATAAACAAGATTTGGAGGTGTCACGCCCTGGTCGAAATATATTATGTTTATTCTTCATTTATTCGGTCAGGCCAGGGTGTGACATGGGTTATTGTGGTGTGTTTTTGTCTTGGGGTTTTGTGGGATGTCTAGCGTTAGTCTATGGCTGCCTGAGGCGGTTCTCAATCAGAGTCAGGTGATTATCGTTGTCTCTGATTGGGAACCATATTTAGGCAGCCATATTCTTTGTGTGTTTCGTGGGTGATTGTCCTTAGTGTCCTTGTTCCTGTATCTGTGTTAGATTACACTAGTATAGGCTGTTTCGGTTTT
>NW_027007141.1:0-2298 GCF_036934945.1 Oncorhynchus masou masou | reverse complement strand
TCTTCCACTCGTCCCCTCCCTGATGCGCACGAGATGGTAGGCGTTACGAAGGTCCAATTTGGTGAAAACCTGGCTCCCTGCAGGATCTCGAAGGCTGAAGACATAAGAGGAAGCGGATAACGATTCTTAACTGTTATGTCATTCAGCCCTCGATAATCCACGCATGGGCGCAGGGACCCGTCCTTCTTCTGAACAAAAAAACCCCGCTCCGGCGGGGGAGGAGGAGGAGACTATGGTACCGGCGTCGAGCGAAACCGACAAATAATCCTCGAGAGCCTTACGTTCGGGAGCCGACAGAGAGTATAATCTACCCCGGGGGAGTAGTTCCCCGGAAGGAGATCAATACTACAGTCATACGACCGGTGTGGAGGGAGAGAAGTGGCCTTGGAACGACTGAACACCGTGCGCAGATCGTGATACTCCTCCGGCACCCCTGTCAAATCGCCAGGCTCCTCCTGTGAAGAAGAGACAGAGGAAACAGGAGGGATAGCAGACATTAAACAGGTTACATGACAAGAAACATTCCAGGATAGGATAGTATTACTAGACCAATTAATAGAAGGGTTATGGCGCACTAGCCAGGGATGACCCAAAACAACAGGTGTAAAAGGTGAACGAAAAATTAAAAAAGAAATGGTTTCGCTATGATTACCAGAGACAGTGAGGGTTAAAGGCAGCGTCTCACGCTGAATCTTGGGGAGAGAACTACCATCTAAAGCGAACAAGGCCCTGGGCTCCCCTAACTGTCTGAGAGGAATGTCATGTTCCCGAGCCCAGGTCTCGTCCATAAAACAGCCCTCCGCCCCAGAGTCTATCAAGGCACTGCAGGAAGCAGATGAACCGGGCCAGCGGAGATGGACCGGAAAGGTAGTGCGTGATCCAGAAGGAGAGGCCTGAGTAGTTGCGCTCACCAGTAGCCCTCCTCTTACTGATGAGCTCTGGCTTTTACTGGACATGAGGTGACAAAATGACCAGCGGAGCCGCAGTAGAGACAGAGGCGATTGGTGATTCTCCGTTCCTCTCCTTGGCCGAGATGCGAATACCCCCCAGCTGCATAGGCTCAGCATCCGAGCCGGCGGAGGAGGGTGGCAGTGATGCGGCAGGTGGCAGTGATGTGGAGAGGGGAGCAACGGAGAACGTGAGCTCCTTTCCACGAGCTCGGCGACGAAGATCAAACCGTCGCTCTATGCGAATAGCGAGAGCTATTAAGGAGTCCAGACTGGAAGGAACCTCCCGGGAGAGGATCTCATCCTTAACCTCGACGTGGAGACCCTCCAGAAAACGAGCGAGCAAAGCCGGCTCGTTCCAGTCACTAGAGGCAGCGAGAGTGCGAAACTCAATAGAATAATCCGTTATGGATCTATTCCCCTGACATAGGGAAGACAGGGCCCTGGAAGCCTCCTCGCCAAAAACAGAACGGTCAAAAACCCGTATCATCTCCTCCTTAAAGTCCTGATACTGGTTAATACACTCAGCCCTCGCCTCCCAGACTGCCGTGCCCCACTCACGCGCCTCGTCCGGTAAGGAGAGAAATGACGTAGGCGATGCGGGCTGCGCTCCTGGAGTAAGTGTTGGGCTGGAGAGAGAACACCACATCACACTGGAGTGAGGAATGAGCGGCACTCAGTGGGCTCCCCAGAGTAACACGGCGGGTTGTTGATCCTGGGCTCCGGAGACTCGGAAACCCTGGAAGTGGGCGGTGGATCGAGGTGGAGTTGGTGAACCTGTCTTGTGAGGTCGGAGACTTGGACGGCCAGGGTCTCAACGGCATGTTGAGCAGCAGACAATTCCTCCTCGTGTCTGCCTAGCATCGCTCCCTGGATCTCGACGGCGGAGTGAAAAGGGTCCGGAGCCGCTGGGTCCATTCTTGGTCTGATTCTTCTGTTATGAACTTGAGTGAAGACCCAAAAGCGGTTTTAACAGAAAACAGAGTTCTTTAATGAAAATACAGGAATGGCATAAATCCTCTTCCAACGTTGTCAGCGGAACAAAAAGAACGTTAGTATAGTGCAGGATGCTCCTGCCAGGCAGACTCCGACAGGACAGGACAAGGTGGAAGCAAACGAGACGACAGCTTGCTTCTGGCATCAAAAAACACAAACAAGAATCAGACACTGAAAGTAGCAGGAACAGAGAGAGAAATAGAGACCTAATCAGAGGGGGAAGAGAGAACAGGTGGGGAAGAGTGAAAGAGCTAGTTAGGGCAGATGTAGAACAGCTGAGGAATGAGAGACAGAGAAGGTAACCTAAAAAGACCAGCAGAGAGAGAGAATGAAGAGAAAGGACAGGAACAGACAT
>NW_027007140.1:0-2299 GCF_036934945.1 Oncorhynchus masou masou | reverse complement strand
TGCGAAAGTATTAGGCCCCTTGAACTTTGCAACCTTTTGCCACATTTCAGACTTCAAACATAAAGATATAAAACTGTATTTTTTTGTGAAGAATCAACAACAAGTGGGACACAATCATGAAGTGGAATGACATTTATTGGATATTTCAAACTTTTTTAACAAATCAAAAACTGAAAAATTGGGCGTGCAAAATTATTCAGCCCCTTTACTTTCAGTGCAGCAAACTCTCTCCAGAAGTTCAGTGAGGATCTCTGAATGATCCAATGTTGACCTAAATGACTAATGCTGATAAATACAATCCACCTGTGTGTAATCAAGTCTCCGTATAAATGCACCTGCACTGTGATAGTCTCAGAGGTCCGTTAAAAGCGCAGAGAGCATCATGAAGAACAAGGAACACACCAGGAAGGTCCGAGATACTGTTGTGAAGAAGTTTAAAGCCGGATTTGGATACAAAAAGATTTCCCAAGCTTTGAACATCCCAAGGAGCACTGTGCAAGCGATCATTTTGAAATGGAAGGAGTATCAGACCACTGCAAATCTACCAAGACCTGGCCGTCCCTCTAAACTTTCAGCTCATACAAGGAGAAGACTGATCAGAGATGCAGCCAAGAGGCCCATGATCACTCTGGATGAACTGCAGAGATCTACAGCTGAGGTGGGAGACTCTTTCCATAGGACAACAATCAGTCATATATTGCACAAATCTGGCCTTTATGGAAGAGTGGCAAGAAGAAAGCCATTTCTTAAAGATATCCATAAAAAGTGTCGTTTAAAGTTTGCCACAAGCCACCTGGTAGACACACCAAACATGTGGAAGAAGGTGCTCTGGTCGGATGAAACCAAAATTTAACTTTTTGGCAACAATGCAAAACGTTATGTTTGGCGTAAAAGCAACACAGCTCATCACCCTGAACACACCATACCCACTGTCAAACATGGTGGTGGCAGCATCATGGTTTGGGCCTGCTTTTCTTCAGCAGGGACAGGGAAGATGGTTAAAATTGATGGGAAGATGGATGGAGCCAAATACAGGACCATTCTGGAAGAATACCTGATGGAGTCTGCAAAAGACCTGAGACTGGGACGGAGATTTGTCTTCCAACAAGACAATGATCCAAAACATAAAGCAAAATCTACAATGGAATGGTTCAAAAATAAACATATCCAGGTGTTAGAATGGCCAAGTCAAAGTCCAGACCTGAATCCAATCGAGAATCTGTGGAAAGAACTGAAAACTGCTGTTCACAAATGCTCTCCATCCAACCTCACTGAGCTCGAGCTGTTTTGCAAGGAGGAATGGGAAAAAATTCAGTCTCTCGATGTGCAAAACTGATAGAGACATACCCCAAGCGACTTACAGCTGTAATCGCAGCAAAAGGTGGCGCTACAAAGTATTAACTTAAGGGGGCTGAATAATTTTGCACGCCCAATTTTTCAGTTTTTGATTTGTTAAAAAAGTTTGAAATATCCAATAAATGTCGTTCCACTTCATGATTGTGTCCCACTTGTTGTTGATTTTTCACAAAAAAATACAGTTTTATATCTTTATGTTTGAAGCCTGAAATGTGGCAAAAGGTCGCAAAGTTCAAGGGGGCCAAATACTTTCGCAAGGGACTGTATATATTGTATTTTTCACATGCACCGAATACAACAAGTGTAGACTTTACCATGAAATGCTTACTTACTAGCCCTTTCCCAACCATGCAGTTAAAAAGTAAGAAAATTAACAAATAGATCAAAATAAAATAGTATCAATCAAATATCACAATAAAATAACAATACGAGGCTATATATAGGAGTACCGCGACCGAGTCAGGGTATTTGGTTACGAGGTAGTTGGGGTGATTGATTGAGGTAATATATACATGTAGGTCTGGTTAGGTGATTGATTGAAGTACTATCTACATGTGGGTAGGCAGTGAAAAGCATAAAATCTGGGTAGCCATTTAATGAACTTTTCAAAAGTCTTATGGCTTTAGGGTAGAAGCTGTTCTGGAGCCTTATGGTCCCAGATATGGTGCTCTGGTACCGCTTGCCGTGTGGTAGCAATGAGAACAGACTTTGACCTGGGTGGCTGGAGTCTTTGACAATTTCTAGGGTCTTCTTCTTACGCTGCATGTTATAGTGGTCCTGGATGACAGGGAGCTTGGCATCAATGATGTACTGGGCTGTACGCACTGCCCTCTGTAGCGCCTTGCAGTCGGATGCCGAACAGTTGCCATACCAAGTGATGATGCAGCCAGTCAAGATGCTCTCAGTGGTGCAGCTTTAATAATTTCACCGAAACCGATCCGAC
>NW_027007139.1:0-2302 GCF_036934945.1 Oncorhynchus masou masou | reverse complement strand
GGGGAGATGTTATTTGCACAAGTAAGAGAAAGACCCTGTTATGTCTGACCTCAGAGGCATGGGCTTTCATCTATTCTGAGTTGTGACCTTTTGACCTCAACAGCTAAGGAATACTGGGAGGGAGCCAATTACAATGAGATGACATGTCCGTTATAGAAGGCTAGGCTTTGAGTGAAACAATGAAGAGGGCTTCACAACAACACACACAGACGGACACAAAGAAACTGATATGGCAAAGATGACATTCATCTAAAAATACTCAAACTAAGCTGGGCGACGTATATAAAAGGATTTGATTCATTCTAAATGTTTTTGAGGGATATTCCGAATGCCTGAATCGCAAGAATCAACGTTTTGTTGTTTTCCATTTTTGGAGAGTTTAGTTCCGCTTTTTCTCATGTTGTATGTTTGGTCGTCTCCTTCTCTCTTTTGTCTGCACTTTCCCCATTTCCCCCAGAGATCTGTGTATAATGACGCGATGCACGTCATCACCCTAACAAATGGGAGTCGTTGTCCCAAAGGCAGGAAGGCAGGCGACAAGCTTAGGTCCATAGAAACACATTGGCCTTATTTTATTTGAACTTCACTCTCGCTTTACCTCTTCCTCTATGGTTTACACGCCACCAGGCCCTTTCCCCCTGCCTCTCACGCCACCAGGCCCTTTCCCCCTGCGTCTCACGCCACCAGGCCCTTTCCCTCGTCTCACGCCACCAGGCCCTTTCCCCTCGTCTCACGCCACAGGCCCTTTCCCCCTGCGTCTCCACGCCACCAGGCCCTTTCCCCCTGCGTCTCACGCCACCAGGCCCCTTTCCCCCTGCGTCTCACGCCACCAGGCCCCTTTCCCCCTGCGTCTCACGCCACCAGGCCCTTTCCCCCTGCGTCTCACGCCACCAGGCCCTTTCCCCCTGCGCCTCACGCCACCAGGCCCTTTCCCCCTGCCTCTCCACGCCACCAGGCCCTTTCCCCCTGCCTCTCACGCCACCAGGCCCTTTCCCCCTGCCTCTCACGCCACCAGGCCCTTTCCCCCTGCCTCTCACGCCACCAGGCCCTTTCCCCCTGCCTCTCACGCCACCAGGCCCTTTCCCCCTGCCTCTCACGCCACCAGGCCCTTTCCCCCTGCCTCTCACGCCACCAGGCCCTTTCCCCCTGCCTCTCACGCCACCAGGCCCTTTCCCCCTGCCTCTCACGCCACCAGGCCCTTTCCCCCTGCCTCTCACGCCACCAGGCCCTTTCCCCCTGCCTCTCACGCCACCAGGCCCTTTCCCCCCTGCCTCTCACGCCACCAGGCCCTTTCCCCCCTGCCTCTCACGCCACCAGGCCCTTTCCCCCCTGCCTCTCCACGCCACCAGGCCCTTTCCCCCCTGCCTCTCACGCCACCAGGCCCTTTCCCCCTGCCTCTCACGCCACCAGGCCCTTTCCCCCTGCCTCTCACGCCACCAGGCCCTTTCCCCCTGCCTCTCACGCCACCAGGCCCTTTCCCCCCTGCCCCTCACGCCACCAGGCCCTTTCCCCCTGCCCCTCACGCCACCAGGCCCTTTCCCCCTGCCCCTCACGCCACCAAGCCCTTTCCCCCTGCCCCTCACGCCACCAGGCCCTTTCCCCCTGCCTCTCACGCCACCAAGCCCTTTCCCCCTGCCCCTCACGCCACCAAGCCCTTTCCCCCTGCCCCTCACGCCACCAAGCCCTTTCCCCCTGCCCCTCACGCCACCAAGCCCTTTCCCCCTGCCCCTCACGCCACCAAGCCCTTTCCCCCTGCCCCTCACGCCACCAAGCCCTTTCCCCCTGCCCCTCACGCCACCAAGCCCTTTCCCCCTGCCCCTCACGCCACCAAGCCCTTTCCCCCTGCCCCTCACGCCACCAAGCCCTTTCCCCCTGCCCCTCACGCCACCAAGCCCTTTCCCCCTGCCCCTCACGCCACCAAGCCCTTTCCCCCTGCCCCTCACGCCACCAAGCCCTTTCCCCCTGCCCCTCACGCCACCAAGCCCTTTCCCCCTGCCCCTCACGCCACCAAGCCCTTTCCCCCTGCCCCTCACGCCACCAAGCCCTTTCCCCCTGCCCCTCACGCCACCAAGCCCTTTCCCCCTGCCCCTCACGCCACCAAGCCCTTTCCCCCTGCCCCTCACGCCACCAAGCCCTTTCCCCCTGCCCTCACGCCACCAAGCCCTTTCCCCCTGCCCCTCACGCCACCAAGCCCTTTCCCCCTGCCCCTCACGCCACCAAGCCCTTTCCCCCTGCCCCTCACGCCACCAAGCCCTTTCCCCCTGCCTCTCACGCCACCAAGCCCTTCCCCTGCCCTCACGCC
>NW_027007138.1:0-2302 GCF_036934945.1 Oncorhynchus masou masou | reverse complement strand
ACTACAGATCATAGAAGATAGAACACTGCAACACTACAGATCATAGAAGATAGAACACTACAACACTACAGATCATAGAAGATAGAACACTACAACACTACAGATTATAGAAGATAGAACACTACAACACTACAGATCATAGAAGATAGAACACTACAACACTACAGATTATAGAAGATAGAACACTACAACACTACAGATTATAGAAGATAGAACACTACAACACTACAGATTATAGAAGATAGAACACTACAACACTACAGATTATAGAAGATAGAACACTACAACACTACAGATTATAGAAGATAGAACACAACACTACAGATTATAGAAGATAGAACAACAACACTACAGATTATAGAAGATAGAACACTGCAACACTACAGATTATAGAAGATAGAACACTACAACACTACAGATCATAGAAGATAGAACACTACAACACTACAGATCATAGAATATAGAACACTGCAACACTACAGATCATAGAAGATAGAACAGTACAACACTACAGATCATAGAAGATAGAACACTACAACACTACAGATTATAGAAGATAGAACACTACAACACTACAGATCATAGAAGATAGAACACTACAACACTACAGATTATAGAAGATAGAACACTACAACACTACAGATCATAGAAGATAGAACACTACAACACTACAGATTATAGAAGATAGAACATTACAACACTACAGATTATAGAAGATAGAACACTGCAACACTACAGATTATAGAAGATAGAACACTACAACACTACAGATTATAGAAGATAGAACACTGCAACACTACAGATCATAGAAGATAGAACACTACAACACTACAGATCATAGAAGATAGAACACTACAACACTACAGATTATAGAAGATAGAACACTACAACACTACAGATTATAGAAGATAGAACACTACAACACTACAGATTATAGAAGATAGAACACTACAACACTACAGATCATAGAAGATAGAACACTACAACACTACAGATCATAGAAGATAGAACACTACAACACTACAGATTATAGAAGATAGAACACTACAACACTACAGATCATAGAAGATAGAACACTACAACACTACAGATTATAGAAGATAGAACATTACAACACTACAGATTATAGAAGATAGAACACAACAACACTACAGATTATAGAAGTTAGAACACTACAACACTACAGATTATAGAAGATAGAACACTACAACACTACAGATCATAGAAGATAGAACACTACAACACTACAGATCATAGAAGATAGAACACTACAACACTACAGATTATAGAAGATAGAACATTACAACACTACAGATTATAGAAGATAGAACACTGCAACACTACAGATTATAGAAGATAGAACACTACAACACTACAGATCATAGAAGATAGAACACTACAACACTACAGATCATAGAAGATAGAACACTGCAACACTACAGATCATAGAAGATAGAACAGTACAACACTACAGATCATAGAAGATAGACCACTACAACACTACAGATTATAGAAGATAGAACACTACAACACTACAGATCATAGAAGATAGAACACTACAACACTACAGATTATAGAAGATAGAACACTACAACACTACAGATCATAGAAGATAGAACACTACAACACTACAGATCATAGAAGATAGAACACTACAACACTACAGATTATAGAAGATAGAACATTACAACACTACAGATTATAGAAGATAGAACAACACTAGATTATAGAAGATAAGAACACTACAACACTACAGATTATAGAAGATAGAACACTACAACACTACAGATTATAGAAGATAGAACACTACAACACTACAGATTATAGATTATAGAAGATAGAACACTACAACACTACAGATCATAGAAGATAGAACACTACAACACTACAGATTATAGAAGATAGAACACTACAACACTACAGATTATAGAAGATAACATTACAACACTACAGAACACTACAACACTACAATTATAGAAGATAGAACACTGCATAGAAGATAGACAGATTATAGAAGATAGAACACTACAACACTACAGATCATAGAAGATAGAACACTACAACACTACAGATCATAGAAGATAGAACACTACAAACTACAGATCATAGAAGATAGAACACTACAACACTACAGATCTTAAGATAGAACAACACTACAGATCATAGAAGATAGAACATAACACTACAGATTATAGAAGCAGTACAACACTACAGATCATAGAAGATAGAACACTACAACACTACAGATTATAGAAGATAGAACCTGCAACACTACAGATCATAGAAGATAGAAGACACTACA
>NW_027007137.1:0-2303 GCF_036934945.1 Oncorhynchus masou masou | reverse complement strand
AGTATCCCTGTCACCTTACCCCTATACATATCTACCTCTATCACTCCAGTATCCCTGTCACCTTACCCCTATACATATCTACCTCTATCACTCCAGTATCCCTGTACCTTGCCCTATACATATGCTACCTCGATCACTCCAGTATACACTATGCCCTTACCCCTATACATATATATCTCTATCACTCCAGTATCCCTGTCACCTTACCCCTATACATATCTACCTCTATCACTCCAGTATCCCTGTCACCTTACCCCTATACATATCTACCTCTATCACTCCAGTATCCCTGTCACCTTACCCCTATACATATCTACCTCCATCACTCCAGTATCCCCTGTCACACTGTACCCCTATATGGTACTGATCACCTCCATACTCAATATGTCACTTACCCCTATGCATATCTACCTCCATCACTCCAGTATCCCTGTCACCTTACCCCTATACATATCTACCTCTATCACTCCAGTATCCCTGTCACCTTACCCCTATACATATCTACCTCCATCACTCCAGTATCCCTGTCACCTTACCCCTATGCATATCTACCTCCATCACTCCAGTATCCCTGTCACCTTACCCCTATACATATCTACCTCTATCACTCCAGTATCCCTGTCACCTTACCCCTATACATATCTACCTCCATCACTCCAGTATCCCTGTCACCTTACCCCTATACATATCTACCTCCATCACTCCAGTATCCCCTGTCACCTTACCCCTATTACATATCTACCTCCTATCACTCCAGTATCCCTGTCACCTTACCCCTATACATATCTACCTCCATCACTCCAGTATCCCTGTCACCTTACCCCTATACATATCTACCTCCATCACTCCAGTATCCCTGTCACCTTACCCCTATACATATCTACCTCTATCACTCCAGTATCCCTGTCACCTTACCCCTATACATATCTACCTCTATCACTCCAGTATCCCTGTCACCTTATACATATACTACTGATCCTCCAGTATCCACATGCTACCCCTATACATATCTACCTCCATCACTCCAGTATCCCTGTCACCTTACCCCTATACATATCTACCTCCATCACTCCAGTATCCCTGTCACCTTGCTACCTACATATCTACCTCTATCCTCCAGTATCCCTGTCCCCTTACCCCTATACATATCTACCTCCATCACTCCAGTATCCCTGTCCCGTTACCCCTATACATATCTACCTCTCATCACTCCAGTATCCCTGTCACCTTACCCCTATACATATCTACCTCTATCACTCCAGTATCCCTGTCACCTTACCCCTATACATATCTACCTCCATCACTCCAGTATCCCTGTCTCCTTACCCCTATACATATCTACCTCTATCACTCCAGTATCCCTGTCACCTTACCCCTATACATATCTACCTCTATCACTCCAGTATCCCTGTCACCTTACCCCTATACATATCTACCTCTATCACTCCAGTATCCCTGTCACCTTACCCCTATACATATCTACCTCTATCACTCCAGTATCCCTGTCACCTTACCCCTATACATATCTACCTCTATCACTCCAGTATCCCTGTCACCTTACCCCTATACATATCTGACCCTCCATCACTCCAGTATCCCTGTCACCCCTATACATATCTACCTCCATCACTCCAGTATCCCTGTCACCTTACCCCTATACATATCTACCTCCATCACTCCAGTATCCCTGTCACCTTACCCCTATACATATCTACCTCTCATCACTCCAGTATCCCTGTCACCTTACCCCTATACATATCTACCTCCATCACTCCAGTATCCCTGTCACCTTACCCCTATACATATCTACCTCCATCACTCCAGTATCCCTGTCACCTTACCCCTATACATATCTACCTCTATCACTCCAGTATCCCTGTCACCTTGCACCTATACATATCTACCTCCACCACTCCAGTATCCCTGTCCACCTTACCCCTATACATATCTACCTCCATCACTCCAGTATCCCTGTCACCTTACCCCTATACATATCTACCTCCATCACTCCAGTATCCCTGTCACCTTACCCCTATACATATCTACCTCTATCACTCCAGTATCCCTGTCACCTTACCCCTATACATATCTACCTCCATCACTCCAGTATCCCTGTCACCTTACCCCTATACATATCTACCTCCATCACTCCAGTATCCCTGTACACCTTACCCCTATACATATCTGCCTCCATCCTACCAGTATCCCTGTCACCACCCCTATACATATCTACCTCTATCACTCCAGTATCCCTGTCACCTTACCCCTATACATATCTACCTCTATCACTCCAGTATCCCTGT
>NW_027007136.1:0-2304 GCF_036934945.1 Oncorhynchus masou masou | reverse complement strand
CTCTCTCCCTCTCTCTCTCTCTCTCTCTCTCTCTCTCTCTCTCTCTCTCTCTCTCTCTCTCTCTCTCTCTCTCTCTCTCTCTCTCCCTCTCTCTCTCTCTCTCTCTCTCCCTCTCTCTCCCCCTCTCTCCCTCTCTCCCCCTCTCTCCCTCTCCAGTGGAGCCAGCAAAGAGAACATTTTAACAGACCCAGAATCAGGATGGAGAGAGAGCGTGTGTGTCTTCAGTTTGCACATATTCTAAGTCCTGGCAACTCCGTGCTATAATCACCAGACTGGGGGGGAGGGGGGGGGGGGGTATTGAACATGGTAGGCAACAAGGGAAAAAGCAAATCATCTGTGTTTGGTGCCCAGAGGCGGGTTTTGAAACGTGGCAGGCTTTACAATCACAGCAGGAGAGCAGACAAGCAGCAACAATAACAGTCGTGTTGATGGGTGGTTAGGATGGAGGGCAGATGTTGGTCATTGTTGTTGTGTATAGGGTCAGGGGGGGTCATTTCACACACGTACACACACACACACACGCATGAACGCATACATGCACCCACCCATACACACAGTGGGTCCAGTCCAGATGTGCTCATTGTGTGTAGTGTCAGGGGGATAGTTTGCTTCGTATTCAGGAGTCCAGACCCAGGCTCGTGGGTGGCCCAACAGGCAGCAAAACAATGAGGGAAGACTGCCTGCTGCCTGCTGCTGCTCTGCTAATCATCAGATGGGGGGAGAAGAAGAGGTAGAGGGTAGACTGCCTGTTGCCTGCTGCTGCTCTGCTAATCATCAGATGGGGGAGAAGAAGAGGTAGAGGGTAGACTGCCTGTTGCCTGCTGCTGCTCTGCTAATCATCAGATGGGGGGAGAAGAAGAGGTAGAGGGTAGACTGCCTGTTGCCTGCTGCTGCTCTGCTAATCATCAGAGCGGGGGAGAAGAAGAGGTAGAGGGTAGACTGCCTGTTGCCTGCTGCTGCTCTGCTAATCATCAGAGCGGGGGAGAAGAAGAGGTAGAGGGTAGACTGCCTGTTGCCTGCTGCTGCTCTGCTAATCATCAGAGCGGGGAGAAGAAGAGGTAGAGGGTAGACTGCCTGTTGCCTGCTGCTGCTCTGCTAATCATCAGATGGGGGAGGAGAAGAGGTAGAGGGTAGACTGCCTGTTGCCTGCTGCTGCTCTGCTAATCATCAGATGGGGGGAGGAGAAGAGGTAGAGGGTAGACTGCCTGCTGCTGCTCTGCTAATCATCAGATGGGGGGAGGAGAAGAGGTAGAGGGTAGACTGCCTGCTGCCTGCTGCTGCTCTGCTAATCATCAGAGCGGGGGAGAAGAAGAGGTAGAGGGCCCACATGGGTAACTGGATAGCTCTGCCTTGATTGGGTAACTGATTAATAAAAAAAAAATACAAATAAAAACTGCATACTAAATAAGGGGCCCCAAAAAAAGACAGGGTGTTAGACAACCACGAGCTGCCACAACCACAACTTCAATGAGCTTTGGCATAGATTTGACAAATAATAAAACCAAATCTCCGGGGCCTATGATTTCCTAATCCGGCCCTGCCTGGGGTACGTCCCAAATGACATGCCACTCTATGTAGCACATTGGTTTTGACCAGGGAATATGGTGCCATTCAGGACACAATCCTATTCCTTTGTTTACCAAATTATTGTATGGAAAGCGGTGAACAATGGTTAGGGAAAGAGTGGGTACCCACTATGTCACACCAGCCTTGCCTTTGGCTCCTCCTCCCTTCCAGCTCAGTCATTTGGCGTCATCTAGCCTTCAAGCTGCTGCCGAACCTGCAGCATGCAAATGCCCTTCACCCATAAGTAGATATTAGAACAGTCCACATTTACTATAGATTAAAGGAGTTTGCTAATACACTAGCTAGTTAGCTAGATAGTTAGTTAGTCTTAAAATTGGAACCACTAGTGTGCTGACAAAGGATGCAAGCTAGCTAACTTACCAGCGACCTAGCTAGAGACAATACCTGAGTTCAAAGGTAAGATGACTAGGTAGCTAGCGTGTTAATTCCAAAAATGCTAACTAAACAAATTGCATGGAAATTATGTCATGTCAATGTTAGCTAGCAGATAGCTTCGCTAGCATTCAAATGTTAACTAGCCAGTAAATGTGATCTCCTTAGCTAACCAACTATATCATGCCAAACGATGATCTCATGCTAAATCATCTAGCAGAATTTAAATATTCAAAATATAACTTTTCTACGTTTTACCTAATGCTAGCTAGGTAGTTAGCTAACATTTCCTAGCTAACAGTAGCTACATAGGACAGAGGTGCTAGCAAACATTAGCTATCTAGC
>NW_027007135.1:0-2305 GCF_036934945.1 Oncorhynchus masou masou | reverse complement strand
GTGTTCAGCACATGAGCACTCCACTGTCCATGTGTTCAGCACATGAGCACTCCACTGTCCATGTGTTCAGCACATGAGCACTCCACTGTCCATGTGTTCAGCACATGAGCCACTCCACTGTCCATGTGTTCAGCACATGAGCACTCCACTGTCCATGTGTTCAGCAAATGGCCACTCCACTGTCCATGTGTTCAGCACATGAGCGCTCCACTGTCCATGTGTTCAGCACATGAGCACTCCACTGTCCATGTGTTCAGCAAATGAGCCGCTCCACTGTCCATGTGTTCAGCACATGAGCACTCCACTGTCCATGTGTTCAGCACATGGGCACTCCACTGTCCATGTGTTCAGCACATGAGCACTCCACTGTCCATGTGTTCAGCAAATGGCCACTCCACTGTCCATGTGTTCAGCACATGAGCGCTCCACTGTCCATGTGTTCAGCACATGAGCACCACTGCCACTGTCCATGTGTTCAGCACATGAGCACTCCACTGTCCATGTGTTCAGCACATGAGCACTCCACTGTCCATGCGTTCAGCAAATGAGCCACTCCACTGTCCATGTGTTCAGCACATGAGCACTCCACTGTCCATGCGTTCAGCAAATGGCCACTCCACCGTCCATGCGTTCAGCAAATGGCCACTCCACTGTCCATGTGTTCAGCACATGAGCACTCCACTGTCCATGTGTTCAGCACATGGCCACTCCACTGTCCATGCGTTCAGCAAATGGCCACTCCACTGTCCATGCATTCAGCAAATGGCCACTCCACTGTCCATGCGTTCAGCAAATGGCCACTCCACTGTCCATGCATTCAGCACATGAGCACTCCAGTGTCCATGCGTTCAGCAAATGGCCACTCCACTGTCCAAGTGTTCAGCAAATGGCCACTCCACTGTCCATGCGTTCAGCAAATAGCAACTCCACTGTCCATGCGTTCAGCACATGAGCACTCCACTGTCCATGCATTCAGCAGATGGCCACTCCACTGTCCATGTGTTCAGCACATGAGCACTCCACTGTCCATGTGTTCAGCACATGAGCACTCCACTGTCCATGCGTTCAGCAAATGGCCACTCCCCTGTCCATGCATTCAGCACATGAGCACTCCAGTGTCCATGCGTTCAGCAAATGGCCACTCCACTGTCCAAGTGTTCAGCAAATGGCCACTCCACTGTCCATGCGTTCAGCAAATAGCAACTCCACTGTCCATGCGTTCAGCACATGAGCACTCCACTGTCCATGCATTCAGCAGATGGCCACTCCACTGTCCATGTGTTCAGCACATGAGCACTCCACTGTCCATGTGTTCAGCACATGAGCACTCCACTGTCCATGCGTTCAGCACATGAGCACTCCACTGTCCATGTGTTCAGCACATGGCCACTCCACTGTCCATGCGTTCAGCAAATGGCCACTCCACTGTCCATGCATTCAGCAAATGGCCACTCCACTGTCCATGCGTTCAGCAAATGGCCACTCCACTGTCCATGCGTTCAGCACATGAGCACTCCACTGTCCATGCGTTCAGCAAATGGCCACTCCACTGTCCATGTGTTCAGCAAATGGCCACTCCACTGTCCATGCGTTCAGCAAATGAGCAACTCCACTGTCCATGCGTTCAGCACATGAGCACTCCACTGTCCATGCATTCAGCAAATGGCCACTCCACTGTCCATGTGTTCAGCAAATGGCCACTCCACTGTCCATGCGTTCAGCAAATGGCCACTCCACTGTCCATGCGTTCAGCACATGAGCACTCCACTGTCCATGCGTTCAGCAAATGGCCACTCCACTGTCCATGCGTTCAGCACATGAGCACTCCACTGTCCATGCGTTCAGCACATGGGCACTCCACTGTCCATGCGTTAAGCACATGAGCACTCCACTGCCCATGCGTTCAGCACATGAGCACTCCACTGTCCATGCGTTCAGCACATGAGCACTCCACTGTCCATGTGTTCAGCACATGAGCACTCCACTGTCCATGCGTTCAGCAAATGGCCACTCCACTGTCCATGCGTTCAGCCAATGGCCACTCCACTGTCCATGCGTTCAGCACATGAGCACTCCACTGTCCATGCGTTCAGCAAATGGCCACTCCACTGTCCATGCGTTCAGCAAATGGCCACTCCACTGTCCATGCGTTCAGCAAATGGCAACTCCACTGTCCATGCGTTCAGCACATGAGCACTCCACTGTCCATGCGTTCAGCAAATGGCCACTCCACTGTCCATGTGTTCAGCAAATGGCCACTCCACTGTCCATGCGTTCAGCAAATGGCCACTCCACTGTCCATGCG
>NW_027007134.1:90000-119656 GCF_036934945.1 Oncorhynchus masou masou | reverse complement strand
ACACACCACACCAGTATGGACCATAATCCTCCACTCTCATCACTATAGTCTTCTAGACTCTAGAATACACACCACACCAGTATGGGACCACAATCCTCCACTCTCATCACTATAGTCTTCTCTAGGCTCTAGAGTACACACCACACCAGTATGGACCATAATCCTCCACTCTCATCACTATAGTCTTCTCTAGACTCTAGAGTACACACCACACCAGTATGGACCACAATCCTCCACTCTCATCACTATAGTCTTCTCTAGACTCTAGAGTACACACCACACCAGTATGGACCACAATCCTCCACTCTCATCACTATAGTCTTCTAGTCTCTAGAGTACACACCACACCAGTATGGACCATAATCCTCCACTCTCATCACTATAGTCTTCTCTAGACTCTAGAGTACACACCACACCAGTATGGACCACAATCCTCCACTCTCATCACTATAGTCTTCTCTAGACTCTAGAGTACACACCACACCAGTATGGACCACAATCCTCCACTCTCATCACTATAGTCTTCTCTAGACTTAGGAGTACACACCACACCAGTATGGACCACAATCCTCCACTCTCATCACTATAGTCTTCTCTAGACTCTAGAGTACACCACACCAGTATGGACCATAATCCTCCACTCTCATCACTATAGTCTTCTCTAGACTCTAGAGTACACACCACACCAGTATGGACCACAATCCTCCACTCTCATCACTATAGTCTTCTCTAGACTCTAGAGTACACACAACACCAGAATGGACCACAATCCTCCACTCTCATCACTATAGTCTTCTCTAGACTCTAGAGTACACACCACACCAGTATGGACCACAATCCTCCACTCTCATCACTATAGTCTTCTCTAGAGTCTAGAGTACACACCACACCAGTATGGACCACAAGCCTCCACTCATCACTATAGTCTTCTCTAGACTCTAGAGTACACACCACACCAGTATGGACCACAATCCTCCACTCTCATCACTATA
This sequence comes from Oncorhynchus masou masou, assembly GCF_036934945.1. Lineage (NCBI taxonomy): Eukaryota > Metazoa > Chordata > Actinopteri > Salmoniformes > Salmonidae > Oncorhynchus > Oncorhynchus masou. The sequence goes on along the minus strand of NW_027007134.1, from coordinate 118,664 downwards.
GTCTTCTCTAGACTCTAGAGTACACACCACACCAGTATGACCACAATCCTCCACTCTCATCACTATAGTCTTCTCTAGACTCTAGAGTACACACCACACCAGTATGGACCACAATCCTCCACTCTCATCACTATAGTCTTCTCTAGACTCTAGAGTACACACCACACCAGAATGGACCACAATCCTCCACTCTCATCACTATAGTCTTCTCTAGACTCTAGAGTACACACCACACCAGTATGGACCACAAGCCTCCACTCTCATCACTATAGTCTTCTAGACTCTAGAGTACACACCACACCAGTATGGACCACAATCCTCCACTCATCACTATAGTCTTCTCTAGACTCTAGAGTACACACCACACCAGTATGGACCACAATCCTCCACTCTCATCACTATAGTCTTCTCTAGACTCTAGAGTACACACCACACCAGTATGGACCACAAGCCTCCACTCATCACTATAGTCTTCTCTAGACTCTAGAGTACACACCACACCAGTATGGACCACAAGCCTCCACTCATCACTATAGTCTTCTCTAGACTCTAGAGTACACACCACACCAGTATGGATCACAAGCCTCCACTCTCATCACTATAGTCTTCTCTAGACTCTAGAGTACACACCACACCAGTATGGACCACAATCCTCCACTCTCATCACTATAGTCTTCTCTAGACTCTAGAGTACACACCACACCAGAATGGACCACAATCCTCCACTCTCATCACTATAGTCTTCTCTAGACTCTAGAGTACACACCACACCAGTATGGACCACAAGCCTCCACTCTCATCACTATAGTCTTCTCTAGACTCTAGAGTACACACCACACCAGTATGGACCACAAGCCTCCACTCTCATCACTATAGTCTTCTCTAGACTCTAGAGTACACACCACACCAGTATGGTCCACAAGCCTCCACTCTCATCACTATAGTCTTCTCTAGGCTCTAGAGTACACACCACACCAGTATGGACCACAATCCTCCACTCTCATCACTATAGTCTTCTCTAGGCTCTAGAGTACACACCACACCAGTATGGACCACAAGCCTCCACTCTCATCACTATAGTCTTCTCTAGGCTCTAGAGTACACACCACACCAGAATGGACCACAAGCCTCCACTCTCATCACTATAGTCTTCTCTAGACTCTAGAGTACACACCACACCAGAATGGACCACAAGCCTCCACTCTCATCACTATAGTCTTCTCTAGACTCTAGAGTACACACCACACCAGTATGGACCACAAGCCTCCACTCTCATCACTATAGTCTTCTCTAGGCTCTAGAGTACACACCACACCAGTATGGACCACAATCCTCCACTCTCATCACTATAGTCTTCTCTAGGCTCTAGAGTACACACCACACCAGTATGGACCACAAGCCTCCACTCTCATCACTATAGTCTTCTCTAGGCTCTAGAGTACACACCACACCAGAATGGACCACAAGCCTCCACTCTCATCACTATAGTCTTCTCTAGGCTCTAGAGTACACACCACACCAGTATGGACCACAAGCCTCCACTCTCATCACTATAGTCTTCTCTAGACTCTAGAGTACACACCACACCAGAATGGACCACAATCCTCCACTCTCATCACTATAGTCTTCTCTAGACTCTAGAGTACACACCACACCAGTATGGACCACAATCCTCCACTCTCATCACTATAGTCTTCTCTAGAGTCTAGAGTACACACCACACCAGTATGGACCACAAGCCTCCACTCTCATCACTATAGTCTTCTCTAGACTCTAGAGTACACACCACACCAGTATGGATCACAATCCTCCACTCTCATCACTATAGTCTTCTCTAGACTCTAGAGTACACCACACCAGTATGGACCACAATCCTCCACTCTCATCACTATAGTCTTCTCTAGACTCTAGAGTACACACCACACCAGTATGGATCACAATCCTCCACTCTCATCACTATAGTCTTCTCTAGACTCTAGAGTACACACCACACCAGTATGGACCACAATCCTCCACTCTCATCACTATAGTCTTCTCTAGACTCTAGAGTACACACCACACCAGTATGGACCACAATCCTCCACTCTCATCACTATAGTCTTCTCTAGACTCTAGAGTACACACCACACCAGAATGGACCACAATCCTCCACTCTCATCACTATAGTCTTCTCTAGACTCTAGAGTACACACCACACCAGTATGGACCACAAGCCTCCACTCTCATCACTATAGTCTTCTCTAGACTCTAGAGTACACACCACACCAGTATGGACCACAATCCTCCACTCTCATCACTATAGTCTTCTCTAGACTCTAGAGTACACACCACACCAGTATGGACCACAATCCTCCACTCTCATCACTATAGTCTTCTCTAGACTCTAGAGTACACACCACACCAGTATGGACCACAATCCTCCACTCTCATCACTATAGTCTTCTCTAGACTCTAGAGTACACACCACACCAGTATGGACCACAATCCTCCACTCTCATCACTATAGTCTTCTCTAGACTCTAGAGTACACACCACACCAGAATGGACCACAAGCCTCCACTCTCATCACTATAGTCTTCTCTAGACTCTAGAGTACACACCACACCAATATGGACCACAAGCCTCCACTCTCATCACTATAGTCTTCTCTAGACTCTAGAGTACACACCACACCAGTATGGACCACAATCCTCCACTCTCATCACTATAGTCTTCTCTAGACTCTAGAGTACACACACACCAGTATGGACCACAATCCTCCACTCTCATCACTATAGTCTTCTCTAGACTCTAGAGTACACACCACACCAGTATGGACCACAAGCCTCCACTCTCATCACTATAGTCTTCTCTAGACTCTAGAGTACACACCACACCAGTATGGACCACAAGCCTCCACTCTCATCACTATAGTCTTCTCTAGACTCTAGAGTACACACCACACCAGTATGGATCACAAGCCTCCACTCTCATCACTATAGTCTTCTCTAGACTCTAGAGTACACACCACACCAGTATGGACCACAATCCTCCACTCTCATCACTATAGTCTTCTCTAGACTCTAGAGTACACACCACACCAGAATGGACCACAATCCTCCACTCTCATCACTATAGTCTTCTCTAGACTCTAGAGTACACACCACACCAGTATGGACCACAAGCCTCCACTCTACTCACTATAGTCTTCTCTAGACTCTAGAGTACACACCACACCAGTATGGACCACAAGCCTCCACTCTCATCACTATAGTCTTCTCTAGGCTCTAGAGTACACACCACACCAGTATGGACCACAATCCTCCACTCTCATCACTATAGTCTTCTCTAGGCTCTAGAGTACACACCACACCAGTATGGACCACAAGCCTCCACTCTCATCACTATAGTCTTCTCTAGGCTCTAGAGTACACACCACACCAGAATGGACCACAAGCCTCCACTCTCATCACTATAGTCTTCTCTAGACTCTAGAGTACACACCACACCAGAATGGACCACAAGCCTCCACTCTCATCACTATAGTCTTCTAGACTCTAGAGTACACACCACACCAGTATGGACCACAAGCCTCCACTCTCATCACTATAGTCTTCTCTAGGCTCTAGAGTACACACCACACCAGTATGGACCACAATCCTCCACTCTCATCACTATAGTCTTCTCTAGGCTCTAGAGTACACACCACACCAGTATGGACCACAAGCCTCCACTCTCATCACTATAGTCTTCTCTAGGCTCTAGAGTACACACCACACCAGAATGGACCACAAGCCTCCACTCTCATCACTATAGTCTTCTCTAGGCTCTAGAGTACACACCACACCAGTATGGACCACAAGCCTCCACTCTCATCACTATAGTCTTCTCTAGGCTCTAGAGTACACACCACACCAGAATGGACCACAAGCCTCCACTCTCATCACTATAGTCTTCTAGGCTCTAGAGTACACACCACACCAGAATGGACCACAAGCCTCCACTCTCATCACTATAGTCTTCTCTAGGCTCTAGAGTACACACCACACCAGAATGGACCACAAGCCTCCACTCTCATCACTATAGTCTTCTCTAGACTCTAGAGTACACACAACACCAGTATGGACCACAATCCTCCACTCTCATCGCTATAGTCTTCTCTAGACTCTAGAGTACACAGCACACCAGAATGGACCACAATCCTCCACTCTCATCACTATAGTCTTCTCTAGACTCTAGAGTACACACCACACCAGTATGGATCACAAGCCTCCACTCTCATCACTATAGTCTTCTCTAGACTCTAGAGTACACACCACACCAGTATGGACCACAATCCTCCACTCTCATCACTATAGTCTTCTAGACTCTAGAGTACACACCACACCAGTATGGATCACAAGCCTCCACTCTCATCACTATAGTCTTCTCTAGACTCTAGAGTACACAGCACACCAGAATGGATCACAATCCTCCACTCTCATCACTATAGTCTTCTCTAGGCTCTAGAGTACACACCACACCAGTATGGACCACAAGCCTCCACTCTCATCACTATAGTCTTCTAGGCTCTAGAGTACACACCACACCAGAATGGACCACAAGCCTCCACTCATCACTATAGTCTTCTCTAGACTCTAGAGTACACACCACACCAGAATGGACCACAAGCCTCCACTCTCATCACTATAGTCTTCTCTAGTCTCTAGAGTACACACCACACCAGTATGGACCACAAGCCTCCACTCTCATCACTATAGTCTTCTCTAGGCTCTAGAGTACACACCACACCAGTATGGACCACAATCCTCCACTCATCACTATAGTCTTCTCTAGGCTCTAGAGTACACACCACACCAGTATGGACCACAAGCCTCCACTCTCATCACTATAGTCTTCTCTAGGCTCTAGAGTACACACCACACCAGAATGGACCACAAGCCTCCACTCTCATCACTATAGTCTTCTCTAGGCTCTAGAGTACACACCACACCAGTATGGACCACAAGCCTCCACTCTCATCACTATAGTCTTCTCTAGGCTCTAGAGTACACACCACACCAGAATGGACCACAAGCCTCCACTCTCATCACTATAGTCTTCTCTAGGCTCTAGAGTACACACCACACCAGAATGGACCACAAGCCTCCACTCTCATCACTATAGTCTTCTCTAGGCTCTAGAGTACACACCACACCAGTATGGATCTCAAGCCTCCACTCTCATCACTATAGTCTTCTCTAGACTCTAGAGTACACACCACACCTGTATGGACCACAATCCTCCACTCTCATCACTATAGTCTTCTCTAGACTCTAGAGTACACACCACACCAGTATGGATCACAAGCCTCCACTCTCATCACTATAGTCTTCTCTAGACTCTAGAGTACACAGCACACCAGAATGGATCACAATCCTCCACTCTCATCACTATAGTCTTCTCTAGACTCTAGAGTACACACCACACCAAAATGGACCACAATCCTCCACTCTCATCACTATAGTCTTCTCTAGACTCTAGAGTACACAGCACACCAGAATGGACCACAAGCCTCCACTCTCATCACTATAGTCTTCTCTAGACTCTAGAGTACACAGCACACCAGAATGGATCACAATCCTCCACTCTCATCACTATAGTCTTCTCTAGACTCTAGAGTACACACCACACCAGAATGGACCACAAGCCTCCACTCTCATCACTATAGTCTTCTCTAGACTCTAGAGTACACACCACACCAGAATGGACCACAATCCTCCACTCTCATCACTATAGTCTTCTCTAGACTCTAGAGTACACAGCACACCAGAATGGACCACAATCCTCCACTCTCATCACTATAGTCTTCTTGTTACGGATACAGTTATCCTGTGTGTGTGTGTGTATCCTGTGTGTGTGTTTCTTTTCTCTCCTTCTCCCCTCACAGGTGAAAATCATCACTCCCCAATCAATCATCAATCAGAAGACACACCTCCGCATATTTCCTAAACCTATCACAGTTCCTTCCCCATGGTTTAAAAACCCCATTTGTTTGTTCTCAAGCTCAGCTCAGCTCAGCTCAAGCTCAGCTCAATCTCTCTGTAAATGCCATGTCTGTAGGTCTCTGTGTTTCACTCTCGCTTTGTGTCGTAACCTCTCTTTTGTTTAAGCACCTCATAGCACTTTGTCATCACCTGTGAGTATTGTTTTTGGTTATGGTGTTTGTGTTTGATTGCTGGTGGAAAAGGGGGAAACCAAGACAAGTCGCCCATGGGCATACACTACCCGTAGGTGAACTTTGTTAAATACACTAGTTAGAACTGGGCGGACCACCCACTGTATTTTTGGTTAGTTAGTTAGCTGTTGTTAAAGTAGGCTAGTCTAGCTTAGGGGTGTTTTTGAATACTTATTGTTTCTTTCCTTGGGTCCAGCTCAGCCCCTTTTCCTGCTCCCCCCATTACCGTGTGTTTATAAATAAACCTAGAGTTTGACGGTAGATTTCAGTTGTCGTGCTTATTTCGTTCACACTTTTCCTTTGTCACAATAATAATTTGCATGAGTTATGTTACGAGTCTCATTACCATCCCCCCTAGACTGTCGGGCCAAAAGGGATTCGTAACACTTCTCTAGACTCTAGAGTACACACCACACCAGTATGGACCACAATCCTCCACTCTCATCACTATAGTCTTCTCTAGACTCTAGAGTACACACCACACCAGTATGGATCACAAGCCTCCACTCTCATCACTATAGTCTTCTCTACTCTAGAGTACACACCACACCAGAATGGACCACAAGCCTCCACTCTCATCACTATAGTCTTCTCTAGACTCTAGAGTACACACCACACCAGAATGGACCACAATCCTCCACTCTCATCACTATAGTCTTCTCTAGACTCTAGAGTACACACCACACCAGAATGGACCACAAGCCTCCACTCTCATCACTATAGTCTTCTCTAGACTCTAGAGTACACACCACACCAGTATGGACCACAAGCCTCCACTCTCATCACTATAGTCTTCTCTAGACTCGAGAGTACACACCACACCTGAATGGACCACAAGCCTCCACTCTCATCACTATAGTCTTCTCTAGACTCTAGAGTACACACCACACCAGAATGGACCACAAGCCTCCACTCTCATCACTATAGTCTTCTCTAGACTCTAGAGTACACACCACACCAGAATGGACCACAATCCTCCACTCTCATCACTATAGTCTTCTCTAGACTCTAGAGTACACACCACAAGCCTCCACTCTCATCACTATAGTCTTCTCTAGACTCTAGAGTACACACCACACCAGTATGGACCACAATCCTCCACTCTCATCACTATAGTCTTCTCTAGACTCTAGAGTACACACCACACCAGAATGGACCACAAGCCTCCACTCTCATCACTATAGTCTTCTCTAGACTCTAGAGTACACACCACACCAGAATGGACCACAATCCTCCACTCTCATCGCTATAGAGAAGGATTTGTATCGGGAGTATTTCGTGGCCACGTTGAGCCGATAACCCGGGCCCAGTTTTTCCTATTCAGGAAACACTATTTTACTTTTGTTGTGCGGTTCCTACTTCATCTCTACAGTGCAACCCGGCAAGTGATTTGCGATTGACTACATATCGATTTCTTTGTGCGATCCCCTTTGAAGTACAGTGAAAAAATGATTCTGCTATTACTTCCATAATCCCTGAAATTGAACCTTCACTGATAATCTCCATAATCCCTGTATCTGAACCTTCACTGATAACCTCCATAATCCCTGTATCTGAACCTTCACTGATAACCTCCATAATCCCTGTATCTGAACCTTCACTGATAACCTCCATAATACCTGTATCTGAACCTTCACTGATAACCTCCATAATCCCTGTATCTGAACCTTCACTGATAATCTCCATAATCCCTGTATCTGAACCTTCACTGATAATCTCCAAAATCCCTGTATCTGAACCTTCACTGATAACCTCCATAATCCCTGTATCTGAACCTTCACTGATAATCTCCATAATCCCTGTATCTGAACCTTCACTGATAACCTCCATAATCCCTGTATCTGAACCTTCACTGATAACCTCCATAATCCCTGTATCTGAACCTTCACTGATAATCTCCATAATCCCTGTATCTGAACCTTCACTGATAATCTCCATAATCCCTGTATCTGAACCTTCACTGATAACCTCCATAATCCCTGTATCTGAACCTTCACTGATAACCTCCATAATCCCTGTATCTGAACCTTCACTGATAATCTCCATAATCCCTGTATCTGAACCTTCACTGATAATCTCCATAATCCCTGTATCTGAACCTTGACTGACCGCATTTGGTTAGGGGCACCCAGAACCAAACTCATCTTCAAATGTTAAGGCTGCCATGAGACTAGGCATAGACAGGCAGTCGGTCACCAGAGTTCGACCAGAGAGGAAGAGAACGGATGGACACCCCATCAACCCATGGTCCCCACGACTTTTGATGACCTTTCTCCTGCTCATCAAAGGGAGAGATCCATTCCACCCTGACCACCACAGGTCACTAATGTCATTATAACCCATTGAGATAAATACTGTATCTGAATCTATGATTCAAGCCACCTGACTGAATGATGCAGGGGCCCAGCATTGTCTTAGGTCAGATAGCGCAGCGATTCCACCCGCACTGACTGCTGGTTGAGGAACACGCGTTGGGTAGGAATGACGCTACCTGACTGCTGGTTGAGGACGAGCGTTGGGTAGGAATGACGCTACCTGACTGCTGGTTGAGGACGAGCGTTGGGTAGGAATGACGCTACCTGACTGCTGGTTGAGGACGAGCGTTGCGTAGGAATGACGCTACCTGACTGCTGGTTGAGGACGAGCGTTGGGTAGGAATGACGCTACCTGACTGCTGGTTGAGGACGAGCGTTGCGTAGGAATGACGCTACCTGACTGCTGGTTGAGGACGAGCGTTGGGTAGGAATGACGCTACCTGACTGCTGGTTGAGGACGAGCGTTGGGTAGGAATGACGCTACCTGACTGCTGGTTGAGGACGAGCGTTGGGTAGGAATGACGCTACCTGACTGCTGGTTGAGGACGAGCGTTGCGTAGGAATGACGCTACCTGACTGCTGGTTGAGGACGAGCGTTGGGTAGGAATGACGCTACCTGACTGCTGGTTGAGGACGAGCGTTGGGTAGGAATGACGCTACCTGACTGCTGGTTGAGGACGAGCGTTGCGTAGGAATGACGCTACCTGACTGCTGGTTGAGGACGAGCGTTGGGTAGGAATGACGCTACCTGACTGCTGGTTGAGGACGAGCGTTGGGTAGGAATGACGCTACCTGACTGCTGGTTGAGGACGAGCGTTGGGTAGGAATGACGCTACCTGACTGCTGGTTGAGGACGAAGCGTTGCGTAGGAATGACGCTACCTGACTGCTGGTTGAGGACGAGCGTTGGGTAGGAATGACGCTACCTGACTGCTGGTTGAGGACGAGCGTTGGGTAGGAATGACGCTACCTGACTGCTGGTTGAGGACGAGCGTTGGGTAGGAATGACGCTACCTGACTGCTGGTTGAGGACGAGCGTTGGGTAGGAATGACGCTACCTGACTGCTGGTTGAGGACGAGCGTTGGGTAGGAATGACGCTACCTGACTGCTGGTTGAGGACGAGCGTTGCGTAGGAATGACGCTACCTGACTGCTGGTTGAGGACGAGCGTTGGGTAGGAATGACGCTACCTGACTGTAGGTTGAGGGACAAGCATTGGATAGGAATGACTGCTGGTTGAGGACGAGCGTTGGGTAGGAATGACGCTACCTGACTGCTGGTTGAGGGACAAGCATTGGATAGGAATGACTGCTGGTTGAGGACGAGCGTTGGGTAGGAATGACGCTACCTGACTGCTGGTTGAGGACGAGCGTTGTGTAGGAATGATGTCACCTGACTGTAGGTTGAGGACGAGCGTTGGGTAGGAATGACGCTACCTGACTGCTGGTTGAGGACGAGCGTTGGGTAGGAATGACACTACCTGACTACTGGTTGAGGGACAAGCATTGGATAGGAATGACTGCTGGTTGAGGACGAGCGTTGGGTAGGAGTGATGTCACCTGACTGTAGGTTGAGGACGAGCGTTGGGTAGGAGTGATGTCGCCTGACTGTAGGTTGAGGACGAGCGTTGTGTAGGAATGACGCTACCTGACTGCTGGTTGAGGACGAGCGTTGGGTAGGAATGACACTACCTGACTGCTGGTTGAGGAAGAGCGTTGGGTAGGAGTGATGTCGCCTGACTGTAGGTTGAGGACGAGCGTTGTGTAGGAATGACGCTACCTGACTGCTGGTTGAGGACGAGCGTTGGGTAGGAATGACACTACCTGACTGCTGGTTGAGGACGAGCGTTGGGTAGGAATGACACTACCTGACTGCTGGTTGAGGACGAGCGTTGGGTAGGAATGACACTACCTGACTACTGGTTGAGGGACAAGCATTGGATAGGAATGACTGCTGGTTGAGGACGAGCGTTGGGTAGGAGTGATGTCACCTGACTGCTGGTTGAGGACGAGCGTTGTGTAGGAGTGATGTCACCTGACTGTAGGTTGAGGACGAGCGTTGTGTAGGAATGACGCTACCTGACTGCTGGTTGAGGACGAGCGTTGTGTAGGAATGACACTACCTGACTGCTGGTTGAGGACGAGCGTTGGGTAGGAATGACACTACCTGACTGCTGGTTGAGGACGAGCGTTGTGTAGGAGTGATGTCACCTGACTGCTGGTTGAGGACGAGCGTTGGGTAGGAGTGACGCTACCTGACTGCTGGTTGAGGACGAGCGTTGTGTAGGAGTGATGTCACCTGACTGCTGGTTGAGGACGAGCGTTGTGTAGGAGTGATGTCACCTGACTGCTGGTTGAGGACGAGCGTTGTGTAGGAGTGACGCTACCTGACTGCTGGTTGAGGACGAGCGTTGTGTAGGAGTGATGTCGCCTGACTGCTGGTTGAGGACGAGCGTTGTGTAGGAATGACACTACCTGACTGTAGGTTGAGGACGAGCGTTAGGTAGGAGTGATGTCACCTGACTGCTGGTTGAGGACGAGCGTTGTGTAGGAGTGACGCTACCTGACTGTAGGTTGAGGACGAGCGTTGTGTAGGAATGACGCTACCTGACTGTAGGTTGAGGACGAGCGTTGTGTAGGAGTGATGTCGCCTGACTGCTGGTTGAGGACGAGCGTTGTGTAGGAATGACACTACCTGACTGTAGGTTGAGGACGAGCGTTAGGTAGGAATGACACTACCTGACTGTAGGTTGAGGACGAGCGTTGTGTAGGAATGACGCTACCTGACTACTGGTTGAGGACGAGCGTTGGGTAGGAATGACACTACCTGACTACTGGTTGAGGACGAGCGTTGGGTAGGAATGACGCTACCTGACTACTGGTTGAGGACGAGCGTTGGGTAGGAATGACACTACCTGACTACTGGTTGAGGACGAGCGTTGGGTAGGAGTGATGTCACCTGACTGTAGGTTGAGGACGAGCGTTGTGTAGGAGTGATGTCACCTGACTGTAGGTTGAGGACGAGCGTTGTGTAGGAGTGATATCGCCTGACTGCTGGTTGAGGATGAGCGTTGTGTAGGAGTGATGTCACCTGACTGCTGGTTGAGGACGAGCGTTGGGTAGGAGTGATGTCACCTGACTGCTGGTTGAGGACGAGCGTTGTGTAGGAGTGATGTCACCTGACTGCTGGTTGAGGACGAGCGTTGTGTAGGAGTGATGTCGCCTGACTGCTGGTTGAGGACGAGCGTTGTGTAGGAGTGATGTCACCTGACTGTAGGTTGAGGACGAGCGTTGTGTAGGAGTGATGTCACCTGACTGTAGGTTGAGGACGAGCGTTGTGTAGGAGTGATATCGCCTGACTGCTGGTTGAGGATGAGCGTTGTGTAGGAGTGATGTCACCTGACTGCTGGTTGAGGACGAGCGTTGGGTAGGAGTGATGTCACCTGACTGCTGGTTGAGGACGAGCGTTGTGTAGGAGTGATGTCACCTGACTGCTGGTTGAGGACGAGCGTTGTGTAGGAGTGATGTCGCCTGACTGCTGGTTGAGGACGAGCGTTGTGTAGGAGTGATGTCACCTGACTGTAGGTTGAGGACGAGCGTTGTGTAGGAGTGATGTCACCTGACTGTAGGTTGAGGACGAGCGTTGTGTAGGAGTGATGTCACCTGACTGTAGGTTGAGGACGAGCGTTGTGTAGGAGTGATGTCACCTGACTGTAGGTTGAGGACGAGCGTTGTGTAGGAGTGATGTCACCTGACTGTAGGTTGAGGACGAGCGTTGTGTAGGAGTGATGTCACCTGACTGTAGGTTGAGGACGAGCGTTGTGTAGGAGTGATGTCACCTGACTGTAGGTTGAGGACGAGCGTTGTGTAGGAGTGATGTCACCTGACTGTAGGTTGAGGACGAGCGTTGTGTAGGAGTGATGTCACCTGACTGTAGGTTGAGGACGAGCGTTGTGTAGGAGTGATGTCACCTGACTGTAGGTTGAGGACGAGCGTTGTGTAGGAGTGATATCGCCTGACTGTAGGTTGAGGATGAGAGTTGGGTAGGAGTGATGTCACCTGACTGTAGGTTGAGGACGAGCGTTGGGTAGGAGTGATGTCACCTGACTGCTGGTTGAGGACGAGCGTTGGGTAGGAGTGATGTCGCCTGACTGCTGGTTGAGGACGAGCGTTGTGTAGGAGTGATGTCACCTGACTGTAGGTTGAGGACGAGCGTTGGGTAGGAGTGATGTCACCTGACTGCTGGTTGAGGACGAGCGTTGGGTAGGAGTGATGTCACCTGACTGCTGGTTGAGGATGAGCGTTGTGTAGGAGTGATGTCGCCCTACTGCTGGTTGAGGACGAGCGTTGTGTAGGAGTGATGTCGCCTGACTGCTGGTTGAGGACGAGCGTTGTGTAGGAGTGATGTCACCTGACTGTAGGTTGAGGACGAGCGTTGTGTAGGAGTGATATCGCCTGACTGCTGGTTGAGGACGAGCGTTGTGTAGGAGTGATGTCACCTGACTGTAGGTTGAGGACGAGCGTTGTGTAGGAGTGATGTCACCTGACTGTAGGTTGAGGACGAGCGTTGGGTAGGAGTGATGTCGCCTGACTGCTGGTTGAGGACGAGCGTTGTGTAGGAGTGATGTCGCCCTACTGCTGGTTGAGGACGAGCGTTGTGTAGGAGTGATGTCGCCCTACTGCTGGTTGAGGACGAGCGTTGTGTAGGAGTGATGTCGCCTGACTGTAGGTTGAGGACGAGCGTTGTGTAGGAGTGATGTCGCCCTACTGCTGGTTGAGGACGCAGCGTTGTGTAGGAGTGATGTCGCCCTACTGCTGGTTGAGGACGAGCGTTGTGTAGGAGTGATGTCGCCCTACTGCTGGTTGAGGACGAGCGTTGTGTAGGAGTGATGTCGCCTGACTGTAGGTTGAGGACGAGTGTTGTGTAGGAGTGATGTCGCCCTACTGCTGGTTGAGGACGAGCGTTGTGTAGGAGTGATGTCGCCCTACTGCTGGTTGAGGACGAGCGTTGTGTAGGAGTGATGTCGCCCTACTGCTGGTTGAGGACGAGCGTTGTGTAGGAGTGATGTCGCCTGACTGTAGGTTGAGGACGAGTGTTGTGTAGGAGTGATGTCGCCCTACTGCTGGTTGAGGACGAGCGTTGTGTAGGAGTGATGTCGCCCTACTGCTGGTTGAGGACGAGCGTTGGGTAGGAATGACGCTACCTGACTGCTGGTTGAGGGACGAGCGTTGGGTAGGAGTGATGTCACCTGACTGTAGGTTGAAGACGAGCGTTGGGTAGGAGTGATGTCACCTGACTGCTGGTTGAGGACGAGCGTTGGGTAGGAGTGATGTCACCTGACTGTAGGTTGAAGACGAGCGTTGGGTAGGAGTGATGTAGCCTGACTGCTGGTTGAGGACGAGCGTTGGGTAGGAGTGATGTCACCTGACTGCTGGTTGAGGACGAGCGTTGGGTAGGAATGATGTCGCCCTACTGCTGGTTGAGGACGAGCGTTGTGTAGGAGTGATGTCGCCTGACTGCTGGTTGAGGACGAGCGTTGTGTAGGAGTGATGTCGCCCTACTGCTGGTTGAGGACGAGCGTTGTGTAGGAGTGATGTCGCCCTACTGCTGGTTGAGGACGAGCGTTGTGTAGGAGTGATGTCGCCTGACTGCTGGTTGAGGACGAGCGTTGTGTAGGAGTGATGTCGCCCTACTGCTGGTTGAGGACGAGCGTTGTGTAGGAGTGATGTCGCCCTACTGCTGGTTGAGGACGAGCGTTGTGTAGGAGTGATGTCGCCCTACTGCTGGTTGAGGACGAGCGTTGGGTAGGAATGACGCTACCTGACTGTAGGTTGAAGACGAGCGTTGGGTAGGAATGACGCTACCTGACTGCTGGTTGAAGACGAGCGTTGGGTAGGAGTGATGTAGCCTGACTGCTGGTTGAGGACGAGCGTTGGGTAGGAGTGATGTCACCTGACTGCTGGTTGAGGACGAGCGTTGGGTAGGAATGATGTCGCCCTACTGCTGGTTGAGGACGAGCGTTGTGTAGGAGTGATGTCGCCTGACTGCTGGTTGAGGACGAGCGTTGTGTAGGAGTGATGTCGCCCTACTGCTGGTTGAGGACGAGCGTTGTGTAGGAGTGATGTCGCCCTACTGCTGGTTGAGGACGAGCGTTGTGTAGGAGTGATGTCGCCTGACTGCTGGTTGAGGACGAGCGTTGTGTAGGAGTGATGTCGCCCTACTGCTGGTTGAGGACGAGCGTTGTGTAGGAGTGATGTCGCCCTACTGCTGGTTGAGGACGAGCGTTGTGTAGGAGTGATGTCGCCCTACTGCTGGTTGAGGACGAGCGTTGGGTAGGAATGACGCTACCTGACTGTAGGTTGAGGATGAGCGTTGTGTAGGAATGACGCTACCTGACTGCTGGTTGAGGACGAGCGTTGTGTAGGAGTGACGCTACCTGACTGTAGGTTGAGGACGAGCGTTGTGTAGGAGTGATGTCGCCTGACTGTAGGTTGAGGGACGAGCGTTGTGTAGGAGTGACGCTACCTGACTGTAGGTTGAGGACGAGCGTTGTGTAGGAGTGATGTCGCCTGACTGTAGGTTGAGGACGAGCGTTGTGTATGAGTGATGTCGCCTGACTGCTGGTTGAGGACGAGCGTTGTGTAGGAGTGATGTCGCCTGACTGTAGGTTGTGGACGAGCGTTGTGTAGGAGTGATGTCGCCTGACTGTAGGTTGAGGACGAGCGTTGTGTAGGAGTGATGTCGCCTGACTGTAGGTTGAGGACGAGCGTTGTGTAGGAGTGATGTCGCCTGACTGTAGGTTGAGGGACGAGCGTTGTGTAGGAGTGATGTCGCCTGACTGTAGGTTGAGGGACGAGCGTTGTGTAGGAATGACTGCTGGTTGAGGATGAGCGTTGTGTAGGAGTGATGTCACCTGACTGTAGGTTGAGGACGAGCGTTGTGTAGGAGTGATGTCGCCTGACTGTAGGTTGAGGACGAGCGTTGTGTAGGAGTGATGTCGCCTGACTGTAGGTTGAGGACGAGCGTTGTGTAGGAGTGATGTCGCCTGACTGTAGGTTGAGGGACGGCGTTGTGTAGGAATGACTGCTGGTTGAGGATGAGCGTTGTGTAGGAGTGATGTCACCTGACTGTAGGTTGAGGACGAGCGTTGTGTAGGAGTGATGTCGCCTGACTGTAGGTTGAGGACGAGCGTTGGGTAGGAATGACGCTACCTGACTGTAGGTTGAGGACGAGCGTTGGGTAGGAGTGATGTCGCCTGACTGTAGTTTGAGGACGAGCGTTGGGTAGGAGTGATGTCGCCCTACTGCTGGTTGAGGACGAGCGTTGTGTAGGAGTGATGTCGCCTGACTGTAGGTTGAGGACGAGCGTTGGGTAGGAGTGATGTCGCCTCACTGTAGGTTGAGGACGAGCGTTGGGTAGGAGTGATGTCGCCTGACTGCTGGTTGAGGACGAGCGTTGGGTAGGAGTGATGTCACCTGACTGTAGGTTGAGGACGAGCGTTGTGTAGGAGTGATGTCGCCTGACTGTAGGTTGAGGACGAGCGTTGTGTAGGAGTGATGTCACCTGACTGTAGGTTGAGGATGAGCGTTGCGTAGGAGTGATGTCGCCTGACTGTAGGTTGTGAAGGAGTGATGTCGCCTGACTGTAGGTTGAGGACGAGCGTTGGGTAGGAGTGATGTCACCTGACTGCTGGTTGAGGACGAGCGTTGTGTAGGAGTGATGTCGCCTGACTGTAGGTTGAGGGATGAGCGTTGGGTAGGAGTGATGTCACCTGACTGTAGGTTGAGGATGAGCGTTGGGTAGGAGTGATGTCACCTGACTGTAGGTTGAGGACGAGCGTTGTGTAGGAGTGATGTCACCTGACTGTAGGTTGAGGATGAGCGTTGCGTAGGAGTGATGTCGCCTGACTGTAGGTTGTGTAGGAGTGATGTCGCCTGACTGTAGGTTGAGGACGAGCGTTGGGTAGGAGTGATGTCACCTGACTGCTGGTTGAGGACGAGCGTTGTGTAGGAGTGATGTCACCTGACTGTAGGTTGAGGGATGAGCGTTGTGTAGGAGTGATGTCACCTGACTGTCGGTTGAGGACGAGCGTTGGGTAGGAGTGATGTCACCTGACTGTAGGTTGAGGATGAGCGTTGCGTAGGAGTGATGTCGCCTGACTGTAGGTTGTGTAGGAGTGATGTCGCCTGACTGTAGGTTGTGGACGAGCGTTGGGTAGGAGTGATGTCACCTGACTGCTGGTTGAGGACGAGCGTTGTGTAGGAGTGATGTCGCCTGACTGCTGGTTGAGGACGAGCGTTGTGTAGGAGTGATGTCGCCCTACTGCTGGTTGAGGACGAGCGTTGTGTAGGAGTGATGTCACCTGACTGCTGGTTGAGGACGAGTGTTGTGTAGGAGTGATGTCGCCCTACTGCTGGTTGAGGACGAGCGTTGTGTAGGAGTGATGTCGCCCTACTGCTGGTTGAGGACGAGTGTTGTGTAGGAGTGATGTCGCCCTACTGCTGGTTGAGGACGAGCGTTGTGTAGGAGTGATGTCGCCTGACTGCTGGTTGAGGACGAGTGTTGTGTAGGAGTGATGTCGCCTGGCTACTGGTTGAGGACGAGTGTTGTGTAGGAGTGATGTCACCTGACTGCTGGTTGAGGACGAGCGTTGTGTAGGAGTGATGTCACCTGACTGCTGGTTGAGGACGAGCGTTGTGTAGGAGTGATGTCACCTGACTGCTGGTTGAGGACGAGTGTTGTGTAGGAGTGATGTCACCTGACTGCTGGTTGAGGACGAGCGTTGTGTAGGAGTGATGTCGCCTGACTACTGGTTGAGGGATGAGCGTTGGGTAGGAGTGATGTCACCTGACTGTAGGTTGAGGATGAGAGTTGGGTAGGAGTGATGTCACCTGACTGTAGGTTGAGGACGAGCGTTGTGTAGGAGTGATGTCGCCTGACTGTAGGTTGAGGACGAGCGTTGTGTAGGAGTGATGTCGCCTGACTGTAGGTTGAGGGACGAGCGTTGTGTAGGAATGACTGCTGGTTGAGGATGAGCGTTGTGTAGGAGTGATGTCACCTGACTGTAGGTTGAGGACGAGCGTTGTGTAGGAGTGATGTCGCCTGACTGTAGGTTGAGGACGAGCGTTGGGTAGGAATGACGCTACCTGACTGTAGGTTGAGGACGAGCGTTGGGTAGGAGTGATGTCGCCTGACTGTAGTTTGAGGACGAGCTTTGGGTAGGAGTGATGTCGCCCTACTGCTGGTTGAGGACGAGCGTTGTGTAGGAGTGATGTCGCCTGACTGTAGGTTGAGGACGAGCGTTGGGTAGGAGTGATGTCGCCTCACTGTAGGTTGAGGACGAGCGTTGGGTAGGAGTGATGTCGCCTCACTGTAGGTTGAGGACGAGCGTTGTGTAGGAGTGATGTCGCCTGACTGTAGGTTGAGGACGAGCGTTGTGTAGGAGTGATGTCGCCTGACTGCTGGTTGAGGACGAGCGTTGGGTAGGAGTGATGTCACCTGACTGTAGGTTGAGGACGAGCGTTGTGTAGGAGTGATGTCGCCTGACTGTAGGTTGAGGACGAGCGTTGTGTAGGAGTGATGTCACCTGACTGTAGGTTGAGGATGAGCGTTGGGTAGGAGTGATGTCACCTGACTGTAGGTTGAGGACGAGCGTTGTGTAGGAGTGATGTCACCTGACTGTAGGTTGAGGATGAGCGTTGCGTAGGAGTGATGTCACCTGACTGTAGGTTGAGGACGAGCGTTGTGTAGGAGTGATGTCACCTGACTGCTGGTTGAGGACGAGCGTTGTGTAGGAGTGATGTCACCTGACTGCTGGTTGAGGACGAGCGTTGTGTAGGAGTGATGTCACCTGACTGTAGGTTGAGGGATGAGCGTTGTGTAGGAGTGATGTCACCTGACTGCTGGTTGAGGACGAGCGTTGGGTAGGAATGACGCTACCTGACTGTAGGTTGAGGGATGAGCGTTGTGTAGGAGTGATGTCACCTGACTGCTGGTTGAGGACGAGCGTTGTGTAGGAGTGATGTCACCTGACTGTAGGTTGAGGGATGAGCGTTGTGTAGGAGTGATGTCACCTGACTGCTGGTTGAGGACGAGCGTTGTGTAGGAGTGATGTCACCTGACTGTAGGTTGAGGGATGAGCGTTGTGTAGGAGTGATGTCACCTGACTGTAGGTTGAGGACGAGCGTTGGGTAGGAGTGATGTCACCTGACTGTAGGTTGAGGATGAGCGTTGTGTAGGAGTGATGTCGCCTGACTGTAGGTTGAGGACGAGCGTTGGGTAGGAGTGATGTCGCCTGACTGTAGGTTGAGGACGAGCGTTGTGTAGGAGTGACGCTACCTGACTGCTGGTTGAGGATGAGCGTTGTGTAGGAGTGATGTCGCCTGACTGTAGGTTGAGGGACGAGCGTTGTGTAGGAATGACTGCTGGTTGAGGATGAGCGTTGTGTAGGAGTGATGTCACCTGACTGTAGGTTGAGGACGAGCGTTGTGTAGGAGTGATGTCGCCTGACTGTAGGTTGAGGACGAGCGTTGGGTAGGAGTGATGTCGCCCTACTGCTGGTTGAGGACGAGCGTTGTGTAGGAGTGATGTCGCCTGACTGTAGGTTGAGGGACGAGCGTTGTGTAGGAATGACTGCTGGTTGAGGATGAGCGTTGTGTAGGAGTGATGTCACCTGACTGTAGGTTGAGGACGAGCGTTGTGTAGGAGTGATGTCGCCTGACTGTAGGTTGAGGACGAGCGTTGGGTAGGAGTGATGTCGCCCTACTGCTGGTTGAGGACGAGCGTTGTGTAGGAGTGATGTCACCTGACTGTAGGTTGAGGGATGAGCGTTGGGTAGGAGTGATATCACCTGACTGCTGGTTGAGGATGAGCGTTGGGTAGGAGTGATGTCACCTGACTGTAGGTTGAGGACGAGCGTTGGGTAGGAGTGATGTCGCCTGACTGTAGGTTGAGGACGAGCGTTGGGTAGGAGTGATGTCGCCCTACTGCTGGTTGAGGACGAGCGTTGTGTAGGAGTGATGTCGCCCTACTGCTGGTTGAGGACGAGCGTTGTGTAGGAGTGATGTCGCCTGACTGTAGGTTGAGGATGAGCGTTGCGTAGGAGTGATGTCGCCTGACTGTAGGTTGAGGACGAGCGTTGGGTAGGAGTGATGACACCTGACTGTAGGTTGAGGACGAGCGTTGTGTAGGAGTGATGTCGCCTGACTGTAGGTTGAGGACGAGCGTTGGGTAGGAGTGATGTCACCTGACTGTAGGTTGAGGACGAGCGTTGGGTAGAAGTGATGTCACCTGACTGTAGGTTGAGGATGAGCGTTGCGTAGGAGTGATGTCGCCTGACTGTAGGTTGTGTAGGAGTGATGTCGCCTGACTGTAGGTTGAGGACGAGCGTTGGGTAGGAGTGATGTCACCTGACTGCTGGTTGAGGACGAGCGTTGGGTAGGAGTGATGTCACCTGACTGCTGGTTGAGGACGAGCGTTGTGTAGGAGTGATGTCGCCTGACTGCTGGTTGAGGACGAGTGTTGTGTAGGAGTGATGTCACCTGACTGTAGGTTGAGGGATGAGCGTTGGGTAGGAGTGATATCACCTGACTGTAGGTTGAGGACGAGCGTTGGGTAGGAGTGATGTCACCTGACTGTAGGTTGAGGATGAGCGTTGCGTAGGAGTGATGTCGCCTGACTGTAGGTTGTGTAGGAGTGATGTCGCCTGACTGTAGGTAGAGGACGAGCGTTGGGTAGGAGTGATGTCACCTGACTGCTGGTTGAGGACGAGCGTTGGGTAGGAGTGATGTC
Source organism: Oncorhynchus masou masou (assembly GCF_036934945.1). Lineage (NCBI taxonomy): Eukaryota > Metazoa > Chordata > Actinopteri > Salmoniformes > Salmonidae > Oncorhynchus > Oncorhynchus masou. Next base: position 98,364 of record NW_027007134.1, on the reverse strand, counting down.
GCCTGACTGTAGGTTGAGGACGAGCGTTGGGTAGGAGTGATGTCACCTGACTGTAGGTTGAGGACGAGCGTTGTGTAGGAGTGATGTCACCTGACTGTAGGTTGAGGACGAGCGTTGGGTAGGAGTGATGTCACCTGACTGCTGGTTGAGGACGAGCGTTGGGTAGGAGTGATGTCACCTGACTGTAGGTTGAGGACGAGCGTTGGGTAGGAGTGATGTCACCTGACTGTAGGTTGAGGACGAGCGTTGTGTAGGAGTGATGTCACCTGACTGTAGGTTGAGGACGAGCGTTGGGTAGGAGTGATGTCACCTGACTGCTGGTTGAGGACGAGCGTTGGGTAGGAGTGATGTCACCTGACTGTAGGTTGAGGACGAGTGTTGTGTAGGAGTGATGTCACCTGACTGCTGGTTGAGGACGAGCGTTGTGTAGGAGTGATGTCGCCTGACTGCTGGTTGAGGACGAGCGTTGGGTAGGAGTGATGTCACCTGACTGTAGGTTGAGGACGAGCGTTGGGTAGGAGTGATGTCGCCTGACTACTGGTTGAGGGATGAGCGTTGGGTAGGAGTGATGTCACCTGACTGTAGGTTGAGGATGAGAGTTGGGTAGGAGTGATGTCACCTGACTGTAGGTTGAGGACGAGCGTTGTGTAGGAGTGATGTCACCTGACTGTAGGTTGAGGACGAGCGTTGTGTAGGAGTGATGTCGCCTGACTGTAGGTTGAGGACGAGCGTTGTGTAGGAGTGATGTCACCTGACTGTAGGTTGAGGACGAGCGTTGTGTAGGAGTGATGTCGTCTGACTGTAGGTTGAGGACGAGCGTTGTGTAGGAGTGATGTCGCCTGACTGTAGGTTGAGGACGAGCGTTGTGTAGGAGTGATGTCACCTGACTGCTGGTTGAGGACGAGCGTTGTGTTGGAGTGATGTCGTCTGACTGTAGGTTGAGGACGAGCGTTGTGTAGGAGTGATGTCGCCCTACTGCTGGTTGAGGACGAGCGTTGTGTAGGAGTGATGTCGCCTGACTGTAGGTTGAGGACGAGCGTTGTGTAGGAGTGATGTCACCTGACTGTAGGTTGAGGACGAGCGTTGTGTAGGAGTGATGTCACCTGACTGTAGGTTGAGGACGAGCGTTGGGTAGGAGTGATGTCACCTGACTGCTGGTTGAGGACGAGCGTTGTGTAGGAGTGATGTCACCTGACTGTTGGTTGAGGACGAGCGTTGTGTAGGAGTGATGTCGCCTGACTGCTGGTTGAGGACGAGCGTTGTGTAGGAGTGATGTCACCTGACTGTAGGTTGAGGACGAGCGTTGTGTATGAGTGATGTCGCCCGACTGCTGGTTGAGGACGAGCGTTGTGTAGGAGTGATGTCGCCTGACTGTAGGTTGAGGACGAGCGTTGTGTAGGAGTGATGTCACCTGACTGCTGGTTGAGGACGAGCGTTGTGTAGGAATGACGCTACCTGACTGTAGGTTGAGGACGAGCGTTGTGTAGGAGTGATGTCGCCTGACTGCTGGTTGAGGGACGACGTAAAACAGAGGCAATTTGAAGATGTAACCCGAATTTCTGGACAAATGTGCGTTTTGCAACATCAACACAACATTTTAACCCCATTGATACTGTACAATACATGACAGCAGCTTTGTATAGGTTTTAATTGATCTAGGGACTCCTTTGGTGGACCTGTGGGTTCCATGTTCAGGTAAACACTCAGATATTAGGCCACAAATGATTCAAAGAAGTGAAATAAATATTAATATAAAACATTCTTTTTCTTTACAAAACTAAAGGCTACTGAAGTTAATTAACTAGAGGTAATTGGAGCTCTCTGTCAACCACTGGAGTCCAACAAAAAACGGTCTGGGATTGACGGGTTAGGGCCGTGAGAGGCGCTGCCACCGACCCGATGAACTGCTGGACTTGTGTGAGGGAGGCGGGAAGGGGCTAGTTGGGGACTGCCTTAACCTGAACGGGGACCATTTGGACGCTGGCGGTAGAGATACTGTGGCCCAGAAAGGAGACTTGGACGCTGGCGGTAGAGATAATGAGGCCCAGAAAGGAGACTTGGACGCTGGCGGTAGAGATACTGTGGCCCAGAAAGGAGACGTGGACGCTGGCGGTAGAGATAATGAGGCCCAGAAAGGAGACTTGGACGCTGGCGGTAGAGATACTGTGGCCCAGAAAGGAGACTTGGACGCTGGCGGTAGAGATACTGTGGAACAGAAAGGAGACTTGGACGCTGGCGGTAGAGATACTGTGGCCCAGAAAGGAGACTTGGACGCTGGCGGTAGAGATAACGTGGCCCAGAAAGGAGACTTGGGATGTGTTGAATGCACGCCACCTGGCCTGGGCCGATGGGGTGTCCATCGAGGACTTGAATCTGCAGAGAGGCATCGTTGGGCAGATCACGGCTGGGTCTTCCTTTGTAATCCGTAACGGAATGTAGCCCCTGCCACTTACGGCGGGCGTCGGAACCTGTTTACTATAATTTCCACCGTGTTACTATATTGTCCTTTTGCTCATTTGACGACTGCAGAGGTCATGGCGGGACTTCATGTAATAGTTTCTGTCCTCAGCCGTAGCTTCAGGGATGTCTGAGATAGCTCTGTGTATGGTAGCCCTATCCTTTAGTTTAGAGCCAACCTCAGTGTTAATCCAGGGCTTTTGATTGGGAAAGCAGCGAACCCTCGCCGTTGGGACAACATCGCCAATACATTTTCTAATGAAGCCGGTGACAGAGGTGGTTAGCACGTCAATGTTATCTGCGGAGTCCCAAAACATATTTCAATCAGTGGTAGCATTGCTGTCATGGGTCATGGGTAGTTCCTGTTTGAGTTTCTGCTTGTAAACGGGAAGCAGGTGTAAGGAGTCATGATCTGATTTGCTGAATGGTGGACGAGGGAGGGCATTGTATGCTTGCTTGTAGGCAGAATAACAGTGATCTTGGACTTTATCGCCCCTAGTGGCGTTGGAGACATGTTGATGGAAGTTGAGCATCACGTGTCTTAGTGACGCAGAATTAAAATCACTGACAATCAGAAAGGCAGCCTCTGGATGTAGGTTTTCTCGCTTGTTAATAGCCTTGTACAGTTCATTAAGTGCCAGTTTGTTGTTTTTCTTGTCCTCAGGTGGAATGTATAACAACAGTCACGATAACTGCTGAAAACTCCCTCGGGAGGTAGAAGGGTCGGCATTTGACCCTCAGGTATTCTAAGACGGGTCAACACTTCCACCGCGCTGGAGTTAGAACCACAGTTGGAGTTGATATAGAGGCAAACCCCCTCGACTTCCCTGACTCCACTGTCCTGTCCGCCCGGTGAATGGAGAATCCATCAAGTTGGATAGTCATGTGGTGTATCTTGTCTGAGAGCCGTGTTTCAGAAAAGCGAAAAAATATTGCAGTTTTGAGTCCCGTTAGCAGCAAATCTCTGATCGGAAGTCATCCATCTTATTATTGAGTGACTCTACATTGGCCAATAGAATGGAGGGAAGAGTTGGCCGGTTTTCCCTTCACCTTAATCTCACCAGGATCTCCCCCCCCCCTCCCTCTGTAACGCCTGCATTTCCTCTTGGGTAGCCCAAAAAATTGGGTCGGAATTAAAGAGAGTGCCCAGGGCAGACAAGTCGAAGTTGAAGACGGAATTAGGGTAAGTAACTGCTGTTCTGATGTTCAAAAGTTAATGTCGGTTGTAAGAAATAATAGCGGATACATTTAGTGTAAAATAAAGTAAAAATAAACTACAAAATAAAATATTGCAAAGTTGGGTCGGAGCATGCAAATCGGCTCCATCCAGTTACGGCGCGATTCTGTAATGTAAATTTTAATTCACTCTAAAACTTCACCGTCAAGATGTCAGGATTTGGCCAGGGTTGTTTTGGCCACTCAATGCCCCCATTTTTGACTCTTTCATTTTTCCTTGTTCCCAGTTATGATTTGCACCTGTGCCTTGTTTCCCTTGAATGTATTTAAACCCTTAGTTTTCCCTCAGTTCTTTGCTCTGTGTTTGAATGTTAGCACCCAGCCGCAGTGATGCTGTGAATATTTGTTGCTCCAGTTGGACTCTCTTGAGGTACTCTGTTTTTGTTCTCGTTTATTTATTTTTGATTATCCTTTGAGGGTTTTTTTCTGCTGTACCTACCACCTTGTGGATTTACCTTTTCACTTGGAGGATTACCTTTGTTCTCTTGGAATTACTTTTGACGTTGTGGATTTATATTTTTGCCTGAACTTTCCTTTTTACTTTATTAAAACACTGTTTCCAGTACTGCTGCTGTGTCTGCCTCATCTTCTGGGTTCTGATGACTATTAGTGGCTCAGTTTGCTAACTGTTTCTCACACTCGAGACCCGAGTTCGTAACCGGGTCCTGACACAAGAGGGGTGTCATTCAAATGTTTTACCCGTGAAATGGGGTGGGGCCCCCGAACAAAATGTATCTTAGGGCCCTTAAAAGGCTAGGGCCGGTCCTGCAGACTGTACATAACATACTGTAATGTGATTTTCCCTGAGTCTTTCTGTTGTACTGCTCTCTAGTGCTTTATCCAAGCTTGAAGCTTCAAGTTAACAGTGAATTGAATCCTCCACATCCCTCCCACTGTGCTTTAATAAGTAAAAGTATTGCATGCTTAGTCTTTTGTCTTGCCTGGGAGTGTGTGCTGTATTTGTGCACATGTGAGGTGTATATTTAGATGCTTTGGGCATAGTAGTGGGTGTTGTGGGGTGGTTTAAAAGAACACACACACACATTGTGAGATAAACCGCAGTTGCACTGTAACTGGTTCTCTCCTTCCCTCCCCGCCCCTCATTCCTGGAACCCCATCTATCTCTGTACCCACATTAATAAATACTGTAGTAAACTATGGAATAAATACCGTAGTATACTATGGAATAAATACACTATGGAGTAAATACTGCAGTATAATATGGAATAAATACTGTGGTATACTATGGAATAAATACTGTAGTATACTATGGAATAAATACTGTAGTATACTATGGAGTAAATACTGCAGTATAATATGTAATAAATACTGTGGTATACTATGGAGTAAATACTGCAGTATAATATGGAATAAATACTGTGGTATACTATCGAATAAATACTGTAGTGTACAATGGAATAAATAGCATACTATAGAATAAATACTGTAGTATACTATGGAATAAATACTGCAGTATAATACGGAATAAAAATTGTGGTATACTATGGAATAAATACGGTAGTGTACAATGGAATAAATAGCATACTATAGAATAAATACTGTAGTATACTATGGAATAAATACACTATGGAATAAATACTGTGGTATACTATAGAATAAATAGTGTAGTATAATATGGAATAAATACCGTAGTATACTATAGAATAAATACCATAGCATACTATAGAAAAAATACTGTAGTGTACTATGGAATAAATACTGTAGTATACTATGGAATAGATACACTATGGAATAAATACTTCAGTATAATATGGAAGAAATACTATACTATAATATGGAATAAATACTATAATATACTATGAAATAAATCTTGTAGTATACTATGGAATAGATACACTATGGAATAAATACTGTACTATAATATGGAAGAAATACTATACTATAATATGGAAGAAATACTATAATAAACTATGAAATAAATCTTGTAGTATACTATGGAATAAATACTATAGCATAATTAAACAATAAGGCACGAGGGGATTTGGTATATGAACAATATACCACGTTAAGGGCTGTTCTTGGGCACGACGCAACACGGAGTACCTGGACACAAACCTTAGCCCTGGTATATTGGACATATACACTCGAGGTGCACTAAAATGATTACCAACGCAAAAAAAACATTGTCATACCTGTGGTATACGCTCCGATATACCATGGAATAAATACTGTAGTATACTATGGAACACATACTTATGGTATAAATACTGTAGTATAATATGGTATAAATACTGTAGTATAATATGGTATAAATACTGTAGTATACTATGGTATAAATACTGTAGTATACTATGGTATAAATACTGTAGTATATTATGGTATAAATATTCTAATATAATATGGTATAAATTCTGTAGTATAATATGGTATAAATACTGTAGTATACTATGGTATAAATACTGTAGTATATTATGGTATAAATACTGTAGTATACTATGGTATAAATACTGTAGTATAATATGGAATAAATACTGTAGTATATTATGGTATAAATACTGTAGTATACTATGGTATAAATACTGTAGTATAATATGGAATAAATACTGTAATATACTATGGTATAAATACTGAAATAAGACATTCACACCCCCGAGTCAATATTTTGTAGAAGCACCTTTGGCGGCGATTACAGCTGTGAGTCAACCATTAACCACCAGTTACTCTGTAACTGTTTTAAAATCACCATTAGCCTCATGGTGAAATCCCTCAGCAGTTTCCTTCCTCTCTGGCAACTGAGTTAGGAAGGACGCCTGTATCTTTGCAGTGACTGGGTGTATTGATACACCATCTAAAGCCTAATTAATAACTTCACCATGCTCAAAGGGATATTCAGTGTCTGCTTTTCTTATTTTGACTCATCTACCAAACGGTGCCCTTCTTGGCGAGGCATTGCAAAACCTCCCTGGTCTTTGTGTTTGAATCTGTGCTTAAAATTCACTACTCGATTGAGGGACCTTACAGATAATTGTATGTGTTGGGGTAGTCGATCAAAAATCATGTTAACCACTATTATTGGAAAGAGTCCATGCAGTTTGTTATTAAGCACATTTTTACTTCTGGATCTATTTAGGCTTGCCATAGCAAAGGGGTTTGAACACTGTAGACATTTCATCTTTAAATTTTGTTTTAATTTCCCAACATTCCTACAAGCAAATTCCACTTCGACGCTATGGTGCATCGTGTGTAGAACAGTAACAAAATCTCAATTTAAGCTTTTTTAAATTCAGGTCGTAAACCAACAAAATGTGGCAAAAGATAAGGAGTGTGAATACTTTCTGAAGGCACTGTAAATACTGTAGAATACTATGGTATGAATACTGTAGTATACTATGGTATGAATACTGTAGTATACTATGGTATGAATACTGTAGTATACCATGGTATGAATATTGTAGTATACTATGGTATGAATACTGTAGTATACTATGGTATGAATACTGTAGTATACCATGGTATGAATACTGTAGTATACTATGGTATGAATACTGTAGTATACTATGGTATGAATACTGTAGTATACTATGGTATGAATACTGTAGTATACTATGGTATGAATACAGTACCCCTAACAACCCAACCCTGGTCCTCCAGTAACCTCAACAACCCAACCCTGGTCCTCCAGTAACCTCAACAACCCAACCCTGGTCCTCCAGTAACCCCAACAACCCAACCCTGGTCCTTCAGTACCCCCAACAGCCCAACACTGGTCCTTCAGTACCTCCAACAACCCAACCCTGTTCCTCCAGTAACCCCAACAACCCAACCCTGGTCCTTCAGTACCCCCAACAGCCCAACACTGGTCCTTCAGTACCTCCAACAGCCCAACCCTGGTCCTTCAGTACCCCTAACAACCCAACCCTGGTCCTCCAGTAACCTCAACAACCCAAACCTGGTCCTCCAGTACCCCTAACAGCCCAACCCTGGTCCTCCAGTAACCTCAACAACCCAACCCTGGTCCTCCAGTAACCTCAACAACCCAACCCTGGTCCTCCAGTAACCCCAACAACCCAACACTGGTCCTTCAGTACCTCCAACAGCCCAACACTGGTCCTTCAGTACCTCCAACAACCCAACCCTGGTCCTTCAGTACCCCCAACAACCCAACCCTGGTCCTCCAGTACCCCCAACAGCCCAACCCCGGTCTTCAGTACCCCCAACAACCCAACCCTGGTCCTTCAGTACCAACAACAGCCCAACCCTGGTCTTCAGTAGCCCCAACAACCCAACCCTGGTCCTTCAGTACCCCCAACAACCCAACCCTGGTCCTCCAGTAACCAACAACCCATCCCTGGTCCTCCAGTACACAGGTACTGGAGAACTGGAGTTGGGGGTACTGGAGGACAGGAGTTGTGCTGTTGGGAGTACTGGAGGACTGGAGTTGGGAAACACTGTACTTGTCACGACTTCAGCCCGAAATCGGTTCCTCTTCTTGTTCGGGCGGCTCTCGGCGGTCGGCGTCGCCGGTCTACTAGCCATCGCCTATCCACTTTTCATTTTCCATTTGTTTTGTCTTTCTTTCTACACACCTGTTTTTCATTCCCCTAATTATTGTTCATGTATTTAACCCTCTGTTTCCCCCATGGCGTTGTGCGGGATTGTTTTATGTCATGTTTTACGATAAAGCCAGTCAATGTTGGTGACTATGTCAAG